>NC_058083.1:61673077-61937301 GCF_014858855.1 Bufo gargarizans | reverse complement strand
TGCGCTTCCAGATGGGCGGACCCTCCATGTTGCGCCGAGGACGGGCAACGTCATAGCGTGGGGGTATGTAGTGTCCCACTAGGTAAAGGTGGGCACTGCACAGGTTAATGTGTTTCATTGCATTGAATGTCATGTGCATGTTTTTCCCTGTATTAGCTGGGTGTCAGGCCTGTCAGGGTGTAGTTTAGCCTCCCGGACGTTAGAGGGAGCTGGAGAGCCCTAGTTATATATAGGAAGGCCCAGACAGGGGAGAGTTAGTTCATTCCAGGGGACTAGAGGAGTTACTTCGTCCACCTGAAGCTCCTGAGGCTAGGATTAGCTCAGTAGAGACACCCCAGTTGCAGGACAGAACCTCCTGGGAGAAACCCACAGTCCTTCACCAGACAAGTAAGGACATCACAGACAAAGATAAGTAACCCTGATGGGCAGATGCTTAGCAAGCAAAGCAAGTATTTAATACCAGAGGAAGAGATATTTACCAAGGATTATAAGCCACCATTTAGGCATCCGGGCCTTGGGATAGAAAGCCAGACAGGAGTTCTAGAAAGAACAGTGTACAGCTATTTTGAGGAAAGGTACAACCTGCTTCTGAGTGCATTGTGAATTTACCCTCTGAGTATCTTGCATAATCAATACCTGCCATCTTGTGAAATAAGCCTGCTTGTAAATCTGTGAACTAAGAGACTGTGTCACCATCTGCATGTACAAAGTTGGACTGTTTAGTAAAGCAACGTTTGGTTCACTATACCACCTGTGTACCTCACTTATTCCAACTATCAACCGGTGTGCCACCGTCAAAGGCACTGGCGTCACGAAACCAAAAGGGACCTTGCCCCAGGCACTCAAAATACCCGTAACATCCAGGGCACCTCATCCACCATCAGGCCTGGTCCCTACATACAGAGTGTGCCCCAGAGGAACCGTGTCTACCTCTCCTTCACTGCCACATGCCTGCCCAGGGTTCTCCAATACAGTGAGCAACCCTCGATTGCCCATAACCGTGACCTCACTTCGCTATACCCTGCAGGTCTGGCGTGTTGCACTAGCATTACAGCTAACATATTATAGCTGAAACCTGCCTGAAGGATCCATTTCCTTAGGGCTTTAGAGATATTGTAAGCAGCAGCGGCAGAAACCAAACACTGACTGAGGGTAGGCTCCTCTAAGTGCACTCTCAGTGAATCGACCCATAGCTGTGTCCCAGCAGGTACAATAGAATGCCTGGATATTCTGGCTATAGCTACATCAAGTTCATACTTTTCAGGCCTGAAAGTGCTCTTGCACTCCAATGAGCGAAGGGACATTCACTTCAATAAATTATTCACTATATCCATTAGAAAAATGGACTAAATCTTTTAGTAAGGATCATTTCCAGGAAGTTTGCCATCAGCTTTTTCCAAAGCTTAAAAAACTTTGAAGGCCTAGAGGTGGAGACCTGAGTTTCTCCCTGGTCAACATCCTGGTCCCCAGACCCGATGTACATGAACAATTTCTGTCTTTGTTTTCTTTCCACAGAATGAATATTCCACTGTTTTGCTCATATCCTCCTTAGAAGAGGCAAGCCCTTTCTCATGAATTCTCCATCAGAACGATGCACTGACTGAGGTTGTTGCACCTGGCAACGCTTAAAAAGAGTTTTCCTAAAAGAAGAGAGACTGCTTCTGTCACGGTGGACAGGATATCAGATACACAGAAAAGTAAACAAACAAGTTTCTAGGCGAGAAGCTGAGGATAATGGTCACCTCCTGGCAAATCCCTACCAGCTCTCCCTATACTGCTATGCCCACGTTCAGACCCTTAAGGTGGGAATAATGTGTCCTCGTGCCTGGGCTGAAAATACCCTAATATCCCTAAGATGGTAAAAATGGGACTAGAGGCAGCCTGCTCCCTCAGAACCTGGAGGGGACAGGAGTCTCTCTAACAGCCTAGACAGCAAATCACCAGATAACAAAAAAACAACTTATCTTTTCTGAGCAGGAACAGCCAATCCTTCCTTCCTTCCTTGCTTTCACAGAGACAGACAGAAGCTATAACCCGCACGGAACACTGGGAGTGGGTGTAATTTAAACCAATGACCCCACCCAGTGCACCTGAAGGGAGGCGGATCTAGCTCGACTCCAAAACAAAACAAAAGACTAGACACGTGCTGCTAATCTGGCAGACCTTCGCACGTAGCCCGAGCAGGGCATGACAGCTTCATGGCAGCTTAGATTTTACAAATCAATCAACATTGCAGAGATGGTTCACCACCAAGACCGGTTGGTTGGCACAGTGGTTCCACAACCATTGTCTGTAACATTAGAACTTAGAAATTCATAGCTGTCAGGCAAGGGCCTATCATACTGCTTGCAGCTAAAGAGCTTTCATTTGGAAGATGCTTTCCTTCCTTCTGAACCTCTGTCACCAGGACCTGCTGGAGTTAGCAAAGACGAAACATTAATTAAAAATGAACAACGTGAAAGTGTAACACCCCAGAGTTATGTTACTACACGCCTCTGCCCCGCTACTATCTCTGTATATTGTCATCTGATGTAATTTATTGTGCATCTAAAACCATGTTTAATGTAATTGTTTCTTGTAATTTTCCAGGTTCACCAGCAGGTGGCAGCAATGCATTGGCCAGGTACTATTCTCAGTTTAGTATATCTAAACTGGAATGGACTATTCCAGCTTAGCTCTCCCTCTGTGAGCGAAGTGGGCTGTGCCCACATCCTGCAGCATGGGTGGAGAAGGAAGTTAGAGTCAGTGTGCCAGCCACCCCTGTTGGGGAAGGCTGTGTGATAGCTTTCAGGAAATCCCCTGCATAGGGAAGACAGCAAGGATCTTGTCTCGGCTGAGACCTGATCATATATCTAGTCTGAGCTCCTTCAACCTCAACTAGATGAAAGAAGCAGAGAACCACAAAAAACCTCCAGAGTTCCAGGAAGAAAGCATCCCCTGAGAAATCATCTGTGAGTTAAGTCCAGAGACCTAGGAGAAGCCATTCCTCCTCAGATAGTCTGTCCCCACAAAGCAGAAGTTATAGAAAAGTGCAGAAGGTTAATTCCTGCCACAAGTACAGAGCTGCCAAGCAGACGACTTATCCTACAAGCTCACATTTAAAGAACAGAAGCACCCATTCCTGCCAATCATTGCTAAAACCTGCTGGGACCAGAGACCAAAGCTGTACACCGCTTGGATACAAGTTATCTTCAGTAAAGAAACGTTTGAACTTCATCTAAAGGTCTGGACATCATTTCTGCTGCAAAATTCCTCTATTACTCCTACTATCACTACACTCAAATTTATTGCAAGTGAGCCAGGAGTCCATCCGTACCCAGGTAGGAGACACCGTTGACACAATTGTCACCACCCTATAGAGACATTATAGGCCATTACACCACTCTGGCATTCCTAATCTGGGACGTGCGTCATAACACCTTGGAAGGGCCCTGGGGTAGTACCTTGCCCACGCTGCAATTGGTGTCACGAACAAATACAGACTATTATCCACCCGTATCCTGGCCCACTGCATAAGTGGCATCAGCGTACCCGACCCTGGCCATTGCAAAAGGAATATATATATATATATAATTATATATCCATATATCCATGTGCAATCTGCTCTTAAAGAAGCAATGCAGCGCTGCCAGTGTAGACAGTGTGAACTGGACCAGAAGCTTCCGCTGTAACACGCTCCCTAACGCTGGGTTCACACCTGAGCGTTTCTGAGACGCGCGTTTAACGCGCGTTTAACGCGCGTTTTTATGCACGTTTTTTGCAATAGTAAACGCGCGTTTGACGCGCGTTTCTGTGATTGACTGCAGTGTTGTCCAATCAGCAAATATCCCTGTGTATATGAAGTTTGGCCAATCCTAGGCCATTGGAGGTGTGAAATTCCATGTGTGTTGGTAGAGTGTGTGGTTTGGAGTCATGGAATGCTATAGACGGCGACGTGTTGCGGCACTTGTTGCAGCTATCCACCTGGAACGCTTGAGGAGAAGGCGGGACGGCAGGCGACGTTTCTGGGTCCATCCTGTGATTGTGAATAGACAGGAGAGGGGCCAGTTCTGGGCACTGTATGCCAACCTCCGTGCCCATGAGGACAAGTTTTTTGACTACACCAGGATGTCCATCCACAGGTTAGTACGTATACGTGGTTGCAATGTTTTTGCAATGGTTAAGCTAAGTGTTTTGTGCTTTTTGTATAGTTAACCATGAACATTTTTTTGTTTCCCAGCTTTGACGAGCTCCTGGTTCTGTTGTCTCCTCATTTGCAGCGTCAGGACACCTTCATGCGGGACTGCATCCCACCAGTGGAAAGACTGGTCATTACTTTGCGGTAAGTAGCCTATTATTGTGGCCATTTAAACCATTTGCAGTGTGTTGTGCCATGATCTGAGTTTCGCCCTGTTTCTCTTGCTGTTTGTGACGTATGAGTGTTTGTGCGGGGGGTATGTGATGTGTATGTTGTCAACGTGTGGCATAGATATCCCATACATGCATCATGTATCCACATTTGGCCATGTTTTACCCCTCACTTTCCAAAAATAGTCCAAACAGTTGTTTCAATTTTTTTAACTTTGGTGAATGTATTCACATCATACATTTCCAAATAAAATGTGTTTAAACTGTTTTACAAACAAAGGAGCAATGTAGTATAAATAACATCAAAATATGACAAACATTTTTCTAGATAAGTGCCCTTTTTGGCTCCCAAACCCTTGAGCCGGAGAATTTCCCTCTTCTACGTTTCTCAAAGGGTTTCATATTGCGGCCCAGAAAACTCTGCCTCGGGATCCCGCCGTGTCTCTCTGGCTCCGCGAGACTGATTGGCGGGTGGCATTTCAGTGGTGGTGATGGTGGAGGTGCTTGGGCCCGTGCTTGAAGAGGGATATGGGTATGATGTGTGTTGTGTCTGCCATGTCTCAAGAGGGTGTTGTATGTTACTTTGTGTGTATGTGTGTGCTGGGTATGTGTGAGGGTGTTGTTGTGCATGTTGGGGATGTAGTGGGCCATATTGTGGGGCATATTGTGGGCAATATTGTGGCCCATATTGGTGGCCATATTGTGCTGGCTGCTGTGGTGGCTGCTGTGGTGGCTGCTGTGGGGATGCTGTGGGGATGCTGTGGGGGATGCTGTGGGGGATGCTGTGGGGCAGTGCTAGACGTTGCTAGCTCATAAGGGAGGCAATACTTGTCAATGGTGTTAGTCACCTCCTCCCTTACTTTTGTGATGAGATGTCTCGGCACATGCAGCATTTTCTCCTCTAGACTGAGGAGAAAATATGCGTCGCTGCTAAGTTTTGGCACAGGATGTGCCAGGGCATCCAGGCAGCCGATTAGCCGGTCCTCCTGTCTCTCAGTTCTCCTCCTTTTATGTCGGGGCTGCCGAGTTGCCTCTGGTACGGCTTGGACAGTCTGCATGGGGCTGACGAAAGTCGGAGTGGGGGGGGGGGGCTGGAGGACTCATTGGCCCCATAGATGGGCCCGGCTCACTGTCGATTGTGCCCTCGTCCTCTTCCTCATCAGCTTGCGCCTGGCTGGGTTCCCAGCTACTATCGGTGCTGTGAAGTGGAAAATATAGGTAAGTATGTTCCCCATATGAAATTGAATGTATGTAATGTCATACCACATCCTCTCCTCAATGTGTATGCCCTTGACTCACCTCCGCATTTCGGTGCACGGTATCAAAAATGACATTTGGGCTGCATGCACATAACTGGAGCGTGCGCCTGGGGAGGATCCGCTCCTCTGCTCCTTTTGTTTGCGGCGATGGCGGATAAAGGCGTCTTTCAGGCTTTTCCATTTGCCTTTGATAGTGTTGACTATGAAAAACGAAATAAAAAGCATCCGTTAATGTCTCTTTATTTTCTTACATTTGTTTCAGGTATTTAGCTACCGGACAGTCATTGGCCAGTCTACACTTCGCCTTTCTCATTGGGAAGTCCACAGCCAGTATGATCATCCGTGAAACCTGCGTGGCAATTTGGGACGTCCTTCATCCTGCTGTGATGGCCCAACCACAGAAGGAGGACTGGCTGCAAATTGCGGATCTGTTTTTAGAATCCTGCAATTTCCCAAACTGTGTCGGCGCAATAGACGGCAAACACATCCGCGTTCAGAAGCCCATAAGGAGCGGGAGTCAATTTTTTAATTATAAAAAATATTTTTCATTTGTTCTTTTTGCGGTGTGTGATGCAAACTATTGCTTCAGATACATTGATGTGGGGTCCTACGGCAGCAGCTCAGACTCAGCTGTTTTCGGGCATTCGGCCTTTGGGCAAATGCTCAATAATAATGAGCTGGACCTCCCGGGGAACACCACACTGCCTGGGACCACTTTTCCCGCTATGCCCTTTGTTTTTGTGGGGGACGAGGCCTTTGCGCTGGGGGAGCATCTGATGAGGCCGTACTCCAGCCGGGGACTCTCCATTGCCAGGCGGGTATTTAATTACCGGCTGACAAGGGCACGCAGGGTGGTGGAGTGCGCCTTCGGGATTTTAGCGAACAAATGGCGCTTTCTCCATTCTCCCATTTATTTCAAATTGGAGACCGCTATCTCGGCCGTGAAGGCAGCGTGTGCTCTGCACAATTTTGTCCGTCTACGGGATGGCTTTAATTTCGAAGATTCCCTCAGCCATTCCTTTGAGAGTCGTAATCAGAGCGGTGTGCGTGGGACCCGGCACGGTGCAGCTGTCCGGGACCACTTCAACGCATATTTTTTGACACCACATGGGGCGTTACCATGGCAATTGGAAGCCATCTAAGTTTATGTTCATTTATATTTTTTGTCTGAAAAGAGTGTTTAGATATTATTTGATTTTCAAATTTGGTTGATTATGACTAGGGCTAAATGAAAAATTTGGAAACGATCTTTTGTGCATTTGTTTTTTTTTAACCTATATAGTGCCCCTTGAGGATGCCCCTATAGTGGCCATCAATAGTCGCCCATTAACAAGGGTTTAGAAATATGGGCGAAATCATGTGTCCCATTTAAGTGGCCAATACTCGGCCAGTAGAATATAAGCCAAGGAGGGTGAAATAACGGATCCCATCAAGGTGCCCAATACTGGCACGTTACAAACCGAAGCACCTAACATATGCCTTGCCACCCATAGCCCACAAACAGTCTAATTCTAAAAAGTACACAATATCAATAACAACTTAGGATTCAAATCCCTCAACCCAAACTTAGGCCTACATTTCAAAATGCCACTACATTTGCGGATTGAAAGAGCGCAGTCTGGCACAAGATAGTGGAACCACTGCAAATTGAACATACTGGCCCATTGCATTGTACCAGAATGTGGGGGAGGGTGAACCAGGACAGTACTAAAAACTAAAGGGGCGAGGGGACACTATTACAACATGTAATGTGCACATCATTCTTTGTAAACTAAGGCCACTGAGTGCCCATATACAAGAACAGGGATGGTGATGCTGCGTCCCTCTAGCTGTTGCTAAAATCCCACTCCATGCATGCCTGCACAGGCTCCAGCAAGTAAAATACAGGCCAGCATTTGTGGAGGTGGCGTTTGACAACAGCTGGAGGGCTGCAGGTAGAGCTGGCCAGGGCTATTACATATAGTTGGTACACCACTGCACACAAGGAGTTTACTTTCACTTTACAACACACATGGAAATACCTTTTCCCTGTTTCACTGTCTTGGTTAAACTGCTCCAATCTGGCCAGATGCTTTTGCCAATATCCTCCCAGGCCTGCTGCCTGCTCCTCCTATTTTTGTAGTTGGCATCCTGTGTGTCATACAGGCAGCGTTTGCCTTGCACCAGCCTGATGAGGTTCTCGGTGTCACAGAGAGACTCCTCCATGCTGGATTCTCTCCAAAACTGTGCTTTGCACCTGGTGTTGGGCCTTTTCCTGCATGTTGCAAAATCCAAGACGCGCGTTCGAACGCGCGTTTTATGTGTCAAAAACGCGCGAAAATCAAGCGTTGCGCGTTCCCATTGAAGTCTATGGGCCAAAACGCGCGACAAACGCCCCAAAAAAAGCTCAAGCACTTGTTTGAGCGTCGGGCGTTTTACAGCGCGATCGTACGTGCTGTAAAACGCCCAGGTGTGAACCATTCCCATAGGAAATCATTGGTTCTTGCCTGTTGTGCGTTTTACAGCGCGTAGGAACGCGCTGTAAAACGCGCTGTAAAACGCTCAGGTGTGAACCCAGCGTAACCCTGCTTTCACACCTGAACGTTTCTCAAACGCGCGTTTTTGTCGCGCGTTTTTTGTAATAGTAAACGCGCGTTTTTTGTAATAGTAAACGCGCGTTTGACGCGTGTTTGTGTGATTGACTGCAGTGTCCTATGGCCACAAACGCACGTCAAAACGCCCCAAAGAAGCTCAAGTACTTGATTATGCGTCGGGCGTTTTACAGCGCGATCGTACGCGCTGTAAAACGCCCAGGTGAGAACCATTCCCATAGGGAAGCATTGGTTTTCATGTGTTGAGCGTTTTACAGCGCGTTTGAACGCGCTGTAAAACGCTCAGGTGTGAACTTAGGGTAAAGGAACCGGGTTCCCAGACTAAAAGGCATCCTAAATAATAAGAATACAGACATAATCACATAAGAGAATATAGATCTACTCAGGAAAATACTTTTCTAAGAAAAGCTGAGAAATGCAGGGCACTCCAACATGTGGAAAATCGCGAGGAACGCTAATGGCGGTATTGCACTGCCAGATCTTTGGACAGTGCGGGCGCCGATGGGTGATAAGCCTGATTACACTGGCTGATGCAACCTGAATGCGGGAGGAACGATTCCATCCTCCCTCGCTTTCTTCTATTCATTATCGGCAGCAATGATTCCACAGGGGATGCGGCTGCTGATGCCCATCATCCAAGTGTTGGTCATTCTTCGCTGATTGACTTCTCGACCACACGAGACAATTACTGAGCGTTCCTATGAATACTTGTCCCCAGTAATTTGAATGGTTAATCTGAGCTTTTAGGGGCTTGAAGAGGACCTTTCACTGGTCCTGACTTTGCAATATTAGTACCTGGCAGTGTAGGGAACGATGAGTAGACGTCAGGGTGCTTTTTCTTTTTCACATTGGCTACTCCGTTCCCCCGCTGTGCCCCCTGTACTGGTTTCCCACCTGGTATGTAGAGTAATACCATCGGTACAAGGAGGAGGAGACGGCCGGGTTTCTCAATGGGCGTCTCCTTCTCCCTGGCTGGGAGCTGCCCAATCGCAGCGGAGAGCGTCACAGCCAGGGAGAAGGAGACGCCCATTGAGAAACCCGACCGTCTCCTCCTCCCTGTAACGATGCTGCTAATTAGCATACAGGGCGGCAAAAGTGAACGGGAGGCACAGCGGGGGAACGGAGCAGCCAATGTGAAAAAGCGTCCTGACACTGCCAGGTACGAATACTGTAATGTCAGGACCCGTGAAAGGTCCTCTTTAAAGGGGTTGTGCAGACGTTAGTATTGATGAGACCCCCGCCGATCAGATACCGATGACCTCTCCTGACCATCTGCTGTGAGACACGGAGCGCAGCTTCCTCGTCATTACACTACATGTCGTCTCCTGTGGAGCAGAGGCGCAGTGTCATTCACGTGACTGGAGCGAAGGGCAGTGTAATTCGGAGGAAGCAGCGCTTGTACGGAGCGTCACCTCCTCTTCATACAGCTGATCGGCGGGGGGGCTGGGTGTCAGACCCCGATCAGATACCGATGACTTCTCCTGACGATAGGTCATCAATAATAACGGCTGCACAACCCCTTTAAGTCAGACTGTGTAGAGGGAAGGAAACAAACCGAGCGCACATAACTTCAGAAACCAGGATAGGGTTAATGGAAGAAAAGGGATCTCTGGCACCAGACGGCATCCAAGGAATAAAAAGCAGCACTCGGCGCAAAAGACGCCACATGTTTCACCCCATCTGGTCTTCAGGGCTCATCCACACGGCTGGAGTTGTGGTCCGCATCCGATCCATGTTTTTTGTAGACCCATTCATGTCAATGGATCCACAAAAACTGCAGGCGGCACGCCCGCATGCTGTCCACATCCATAAGCCTGCTCCACGTCCCCCCCAGAAAACAGAACATGTCCTATTCTTGTCCGTTTTTCTGGATGTGGATATGACATTTCTGCAGGAGTAAAACATAAATGGCGGCAGGCTCTCGGCCGGGACCCATGTTTTGCGGCTCTGGATGAAGCTCATCATAATACAGGTAAGTCGGGGGCGAGGTCCGGGGGGCTCCACCTTAAAGGTGAGTCATCCTCTGAGCTCAGCATTACAACCATGAAACAGCGAGGGAGGAATCCTGGATATCAGCCCTAATGTTACTCGTAGTCAGCGACCAAGTCCTGCCGGGAGGTTAACCGTAAAAGATTCATTTGATGCTCCTGCTGACCACCCCTTCCCACCCTTGTCACGCCCCCTTTAGAAAAGTGGTGAGCGGGGGCATAAACACCGAGAGATGTGACTATATTTTGCCACTTTTCAGGAACAAGAGACAAGATCTAAGAGGCAGGAAATAACTTCTCAGAGAGGGGAGGATGGGAGTCCTACCAGAAAGTGCTGACAGTGATCCCAGCTGAGAGGACTACAACTCCCAACATGTCCAGGCTGTTATTATGTGATATCAGAGGACATTGCAAGAGGAGGCAGAAGAGGAGAGGACTACAACTCCCAGCATGGCCCCATAATTATTATGTGACATCAGAGGACATTACAGGAGGATGTAGAAGAGGACTACAACTCCCAGCATGTCCCGCCTGTTATTATGTGATATCAGAGGACATTACAGGAGGAGGTAGAAGCGAAGAGGACTACAACTCCCAGCATCTCTTTCAGTCGATAAATCCATCCGTTCTCCATTTTCTTCTACTTTATACAAAGCTCCGCCTCCTGCACTGATCACATGACAGTGACATCATCCCAGGTCCTTCTCTCCCTCTTCTCTCCACTGCTGAGCTCCACCCCCTGCACTGATCACATGACGGTGACATCATCCCAGGTCCTTCTCTCCACTGCTGAGCTCCGCCCCCTGCACTGATCACATGACGGTGACATCATCCCAGGTCCTTCTCTACCACTTCTCTCCACTGCTGAGCTCCACCCCCTGCACTGATCACATGACCGTGACATCATCCCAGGTCCTTCAGCTCTTGCAGTGCAGCAGATACAGAGCAGGTCCTGGTCGGTAGTCACTGCTGTGGTGTCTGGAGCCTCTTCTTCTCTCTGGCATCAGCCATTTCTCTAGAATCCCCCTTTATCCCCGGTGCTGGGGGCTCTGAGAAGCGGGGTCTCTCCAGGAGCAGTAAGTGCGGTTCTGGATCTCACTAATGCTCTTGTCACTGGAGGATTTCCAGCCTCTCCTCATAAAGGCGCCTGCAGTACTAGAAGCCTCCAGCTCCTCCAGTTCTCTCCTCTTCTCCTGAATGACCACCAAGGATGGACAGGAAGGAGATCAGCAGAAGAATATTAGACCTCACCTTGGAGATCATCTCCCTGCTGAGCGGAGAGGTAAACTTTTCTAGATTTCTCTCCTCTTTATTGTATTCTGTAACAAGTCAGACATCGGGAAGGAGAATCCATCATAGGAAGTGATAGGAAGAGTCCAGTGTTCTGGAGAACGGCCTGAAGATCAGCCACCAGTATGGTCAGTGATGGATCATGGAGACCAATAGTCATGTTGTAGGAGGCATGAAAAGGTAAGTAGGCACGTTGTACCCAGGAGGAGAGGAAGCAGAGGAGGAGATGGCCGGAGTGTGGCCTGGAGGGAGGATTTCTACCACTAGTCTGACATCTAGATGATACTGGACTATAACAAGGAGGCCCCCCACTACATCTAGAGGAAAGAAGGTTTCTCCACCAACATAGAAGAGGAGTCTTTACTGTAAGAGCAGTGAGACTATGGAGCTCTCTGCCAGAGGAAGGAGTCATGGGGGATTCTCTAGAAGAGTCCAGAAGAGGTCTGGAGGGTAATAATATTCCAGCTTCTAGTGACTAGATTACTGGAGATGGGGCCATGATCCAGGGAGGGATTCTGAATGTAGGAAGGAATTTTTTTTCCCTAAGTGTCTCTCTCCATCCACAGGATTACACCATGGTGAAGAAGACATCGGGGGGGACCCCCATCATCCATGAGTCAGGAGGGTGGAGCAGGACCCCCATCACAGAGCCTCCCCCACTGATACATGAGCGGAAGATCCTAGAACTCACCCACAAGATGATGGAGCTGCTGACTGGAGAGGTGACAATGCTGGGAAATTCTCCAGTAACAGCACTGGAGGGGTCTGGGTGATGACGGTGTCATTGTGTTGTCAGGTTCCTGTAAGGTGTCAGGATGTGGCGGTCTATTTCTCCATGGAGGAGTGGGAGTATATAGAAGGACACAAGGATCTGTACAAGGAGGCTATGATGGAGGCTCCCCGGCCTCTGACATCACCAGGTAAGAAGAAATCTACCTGATTATAGAGGTGTCAGGGTCTCCTGGATACTACTCCCATCATCTCATCATGAGATATATATATATAATATTCTGCTTGTGTCTCCACAGATGGGTCCAGGAGGAGAAATTCCCCCGAGAGATGTCCCCGTCCTCTGTATTCCCAGGACTGTCCAGAGGAGAAGCTCCCAGAGAACCATCAGGTAGATGGAGCTGATGTCCCACCAGAATCTGACCAGAAAGTGATGGAACAAAAGATCATTTTACATTTTCTTCTTGTTTAGGATGAAAATCTGATTGACATTAAGGTTGAGGTTATAGAAGAAGAAGAAGCGGAGGAGATGGATTTATGGGGCGATCATCAGTGTAAGGAGAGGAGACATCATATCTATTTTGAGGGTCACGTAGATACTACTCCCATCATCTCATCATCACATGTAATAATCTCTCCTGTCCCTGTGTGTTTCCTACAGATGCACTCAGAGAAGGAAATCCCCCCGAGAGATGTCCCCGTCCTCTGTATTCCCAGGACTGTCCAGAGGAGAAGCTCCCAGAGAACCATCAGGTAGATGGAGCTGAGCCCTTTACACATCTATATAGGGGGGTCCTGCAGTCATAGAGGGGTCATAGATTGTGGGGGTCTCTTATGTGGATCTGTTAGATTTCCCACCTGTCTGCTGTATTGTCCTGAATTGTTACAGATGACAAATCAGGGGGAAGATGTGACTGATATTAAAGTGGAGGATGAAGAAGAGCGGATAATGGGCGAGCCCCCGTGTAAGAGTGAGGTGGAGGAGGACATTCCAGTCCATGTGACCACAGGTATGGAATCATGAATGAAGGAAGGGAATTGGGAGGTTTCTTCAGGTGAGGCTCCACCTTAGAGCTCCAGTAAAGTAGCACTCCGGGCAGTGACCCCTGTGTTATGTACAGGAGCGGAGGGAGCTGTGACTGCTCACAGAAGTCCTCTCTGAGCTCTTCTCTCCATCCTCTTATGGTCCAGGCTAGGCACTTGGCTTATCAGCAGGTTTTGTGGGGCACCGGCTGTGATGAACGGCTGCAGTAATGGCTGAGGTCTGAGGAAACCCAGTTTATCTAGTTAAAGAGATTCCTTCGTGAAAATTGGGTATTTTATAAATCTCAATATTTATTGAAAACGGTTTCATTTTGGCCGTACCTTCCCATATTATCTCTTGGTGCCCCTATCATTAATATTAAGTCAACGGGGCGATAGGTGTATGGAGCAGGAACACGAGCTGTGGGTATCGGCTGTATTATAAAACCTATCCCAGTCTTTTAATCCCTTATGTGCTGTGATCAGTAGTGCCTGCGGTATCTGAGTGGTTGTATAGGGGAGGGGCTTACTCTGCCCTCTGATCAGAGCACCCGTGGTGAACTCGCAGGGCTCTGATTGTTTGCTATGATTGCCTGCAGCCTTATGAAGGCTGAAAAGCTGATCCTAAGGCTCAGTCTGACTGGCAGCCTGTGAAAATCCCATAGACTATGATAGTATATTATTGCAGTCTATGGTACAACGATCACATGTACATGTCCCCTTAGGAGCCACTGAGGCACAGAGTAAGAGCTTCATGTCAATTTTAGCGTATAATGAACACCATAAAAACAAAACCCCCCCAAAATGGCGGAAATGCAAGATATAGTGAATTAATTGGTGCCAAGAAAATATAAAACTTGTCCCACACAAAAATAAGCCTCATCAGAAATGAAAAAGGTTATGGTTCTTGGAAGGTGGGGAGGAATCAACGGAAACGCAAAAATTACAATTGTCTTGATGTTTAATTCCTTCAAGACAAAGCCAATTTTCATTGTTGCATGTTTTATTTTTCCTCCCCACATTCCAAGAGCCATAACCTGGAATTTTCCGGTCACACACCCGTATGAGGGATTATTTTTGGAGGAAATATTTTTTTTTTCATTTACCATGTCTTGTACTGGAAAACGGGAAAAAATTGTTTGTAAGGTAAAATAAAAAAATAAAGAAACACAATTCTTCCAAGGTTTTTTGGATTTTGATTTTACGACGCCCACTGCACTAAAAATGACACAACGTTCTTATTCTGCGGGTTAATACAGTTACTGATACCAAATCAGTATAGTTTTAACTTTGTTTTACTACTTAAAAAAATAAAGACCTTTGAAAAAAAATCGAAAATTCCTTTACATCGCCATTTGCTGACAGCCATAATTTTTTCATATTTCTGTCTACCGAGATGTATGAGGTTGTGTTTTTTTTTTTTTTTTTTTTTTTTAGCAAACTGTAGCTTTTATTAGCATCACTTTGGGGGAACGTGTGGCTTTTTCATCACTGTTTTTCAATTGTTTGGGTGAGACAATGTGAACAAAAAATGGCAAATTGTGTTTTGTTTTCTATTACGGCGTCCATCTCTCAGGTAAAGCTTTTTTTAGTACAGACATTTACAAAAGCGGTAATGTCTGTTATGTTCATTGGTATTTTTGTTTATTTTTATAAGTAAAATAAATTTTTTAAGATTGTTGTATTTTAAATATATATATATATAATTTTTTTTGTTTTTAATCTAAAATATTTTACTCAATAACTTTTAGTCCCATTAGGGGGCTAGAACCTGGGATCTTCTAATCACTTGGCCCATAGACCATAAAAAAAAACTATTCTGGTCTATGGGAATTTCATTGCCAGCCATTAAACGATGATGGCCTTGAGAACTTTCAGCAGGCCCAAGGCTGTCATGATATCGGGTCAGAGCCCCGAGATTTCAATGCGGGGGCTCGGATCGGAAGGCACAGGGATCCTCATTCCTCTGTCTAACCTCACAGATGCCGCAATCACTATTGACCGCGGCATCTGACGGGTTAAATTACTGTATTATACAGCCAGCACCCGCCATGTATGATGCCGACTCAGCCCAGCAGCCAGCTCCATAGAAGTCCCGTACATGTGTGGAATTATGAGTTAAAGGGTTAACATTAAATCTGCCATACTGGGGGTAGACATGTCTGTAGGCATCTAAACCATCCTCCACTTCACCTTCTGCTAAGAGTTTCACCATGTGCTTTTTTTTTTTCTTCTAGCAGAAAATTCCTGTAAGAAATCTGATGAAAGGTTCATGTTATCACCAGATTATAAAGTAGAAGATGAAGATATCCGGCAGCGCTCTTCAGGAGAAAACCTCATTACCCATAATGTCCATCCAGGACTTCACAGTACAGATCTATCATATAATGCTCCTAATGATAAGGAACCTTCTTCTGACCAATCACTGATTGTTACCACAAGTACTGGGCAGAAAGATGGTCACTATGGTAAATTTGGAAACCCGTTTACACATAGCTCAACAAATTTTAGGCACAGAGGAGTTCACACAGAAGAGAAGTCGTATTGCTGTTCAGAATGTGGGAAATATTTTGTATTTAAATCACATCTTATTAAACACAAGAGAATTCACACAGGAGAGAAGCCATATCCATGCTCAGAATGTGGGAAATGTTTTACAAAAAAATCTGATCTTGTTATACACAAGAGAAGTCACACAGGGGAGAAGCCATTTTCATGTTTTGATTGTGGAAAATGTTTCATTACTAAAGCAAAACTTAGGGAACATCAGAGGAGTCACACAGGAGAGAAACCATATTCGTGTTCACAGTGTGGCAGATCTTTTACAAATAAATCAAATATTATGAGACATGAGAGAATCCACACAGGAGAGAAGCCATTTTCATGTTCAGAATGTGAGAAATGCTTTATAACTAAATCAGATCTTGTGATACACAAGAGAAGTCACACAGGAGAGAAGCCATATCCATGCTCAGAATGCGATAAATGTTTTACAAATAAATCAAGTCTTGTTATACATCACAGATATCACACAGGAGAGAAACCATATTCATGTTCAGAATGTGGGAAATGTTTTAAAGATAAATCAAGTCTTGTTAAACATCAGAGATGTCACACAGGTGAGAAGTTGTATTCATGTTCAGAATGTGGGAAATATTTTACACAAAAAACAAGTCTTGTTATACATGAGAGAATTCACACAGGAGAGAAGCCATATTTCTGTTCAGAATGTGGGAAACGTTTTATTACTAAAGCCAAACTTGGGATTCATCAGAGAAGTCACACAAGGCAGAAGGTGTTTTAATCTTCTATTTGTGGAAAATGTATTAGAAGGAACGGGAAAAAATGATTTTAACCCAGCAGATTTCACAGATTTTAAACAATTTTAGCAAATAAGGAGATTTTATTTTTGGGCTGAATCAACCTGGATTAGCAAGACATCCAAATGATATTTACCTGAAGTCATCACTGACCGGGATCCAAGGAGGAAAATTGTTGCTGATATAAGGAACAAAAGATAAGCCTTGTATTCTGTCAGAGCAGTGAAGATGAATTATCTCCATGAACATTTCTTCTTACTGTATTCCTACCCCCACCCACACTGCAGGAGAATCCAGAGGACATAGTGAAAAAAGGAAGAACTCCCCATGAAATCTTTTAACGTACTTTATGTGGACATATTGATGATCAGTCTTCATTCATACAGTATATAAAGATAAAGGTGCTGGAACATGGGAAAAACTGTAATAAATTGAATTCACAATCATTTTTTGAGCCAAAAAATTCTCGGATCGAACACTTGGTGCTATCCTTTGGCATAAGAAAGCTTGGCAATCTTTTATTGTAAAACCTCATTCACACTTGTGATTTTTGATCAGTCTTTTATGGAGGAAGATGTGGAAATCTTTCCATTACACGTGTGTCTGTTCACATTCTGCTCCTGGTTCAGGCTTATACAAACAATGACCGAAATACACAAGTGTGTGAATGAGGCCGTTGTGTTTACTGGACTCTTATATGGGAGATTTTGATTCCTGCCAGTACAGTGGCTCAGTGGTTAGCACTGGTATGCAACATGTTGGCTCATTGGTTAGCACTGGTGTCTTGCAGCGCTGGAGTTTTAGGTTCGAAACCAACCAAGAACAACATCTGCATGGAGTTAGTATGTTCTCCCCGTGTTTATGTGGGTTTCCTCCTTGTTCTCAGGTTTCTCCCGCACTCCAAAGACAGACTGATAGGGAACTTAGATTGTAAGCCCCATTGGGTACAGTGTGATGTTAATGTCTGTACAGCTCTGCCGAATATGTCAGCGCTATATAAGTGCATAAATACACTTGTGTAAGTGTTAGTGATTTTTGTTCAAGTTCAGCTGCTTTATCTTTTTGTTTTTTGTTTTAATGAGGATGAAATATTGATATCACCACATTGTGACAAAAAACAAACTTGCACGGGGTTAACCCTTATGGTTTTACATAGTAACATATGAATTGGTAAACATACTGTCTGCCCAGTTCAGCCTGTCATTCTACAAAGCTATCCTGCAAAGTTGATCCAGACAAAACAAATTTTCCTCACTTTAGGGGGAAAAAATTCCTTCCCGACTCCAGTCAGGCATCAGAATAACTTCCTGCATCAACGACCCCTCTCTAGTGACTATAACCTGTAATATTATTGCCCTGCAGAAATACCATTACACCATCACAACGTGACTATATTCGGAGACTTGAAGCCCTATTACACAGGCCGAGGATCAGGCGACTTATTGGGAACAACCTTGATGGCATCTTTCATGGGACAACAGAAATCCTTGTTTGCCCGGGGCACTGACCCTGTGTAGACAGGATATGATGCTGACAGATTCAGTTCGCTTCAGGCTGCGGGAAAGGCCGTTATATAAGTGCTGATTACTAATATACAGGGTGGTTGGTGCTCGTCATTAGCCCTGTGATCGTCATGGGTAACTTCACCCTTTGATGCTGCAGGTTCTGTAAACAGGTAAAACTGAAGGCGCTGAGAACGATGTAAGGAAACACATGACGACATCAGGGTTTTACTTTACACACAAGTCCATTCTAGTTGTGTTACCTCCACAGAACAGGGTCCACATGAAGGTTTCCTGACACAGCCGCACAGTCACCCCCCATCATCCTGCTCTGTACGTTATGTGTGACACAGCCGCATAGTCACCCCCATCATCCTGCTCTGTACGTTATGTGTGACACAGCCGCATAGTCACCCCCATCATCCTGTTCTCTACAGCATGTGTGACGATGTTGTGATTATTTTTTTATAAAATGCTTTTTTTTCTCACTGTAAATTTTTTTGTTATACTTGGTGATTTGTGGATGGAGTTTTGTCAGTTTACCTAAGAGGGTTTGTCTGTCTCTGTTTACAAGACATGATGTCACATCACATGGTGGAGATTGGCTGCCTAGGTACAAGACGTGGTTTAATATAGATAGGACGGGCTGTGTTGATCACAAGACATAGCGTCATGTCATAGAGCAGTTAGAAGCAGTGTGGGAATTGAACAGAATTAATGGGGTATTCCCAGCATATACATGTATGACTTGTAGACACAGAATACGGCATAAGTGGTCTTGGTCTTTTCAATGCAAAATCTTTCAAGTGCAACTCTTTAAGGGCACAAACCGAATTATTCCAGAACGTAATATTATGGATATCGAGTCCACTTTGTCATCACTGTCTACTGACCATCACCCATCATAGTGATGAGCGGCATAGGCAATATTCAAATTCACAATATTTAGTGAATTTTTTGCCGTAAATTAGCAAATTCAAAAATTCACGATTGCAAAATTCGGCAATGTAATATGCACATATTGCGTGCGCAATTTCATTACCTATAACATCTAACAAACAATCACACAAAGGCTGTATGCCAAAAGCCAGGTATGTGCAAGCCAACAACCTATCCATGAGACGGGTACAGCCAGCATACCTTACAATGGCAGCCTTGTGCACTATGAGACATTCAAGGAGACAACTGGAGGACGGGAATGTTTATGAGAAATTGAATAAAGATCCCACTCACAAGATATGTGATTTGTTACAGGGTATCAGAACACAAGACCGCCTTGGCAATATATAGACAAAATGTGGAAGTATAAATAGTACATAAAGCTAGAACACCTACCCATATAATAAAATATAACCTTTAATAATATCTTTAAAAACTTATACTCACATAAAGCTCAGACCCCAAGGGTCAAGATACCAGATACTAATGGGATACCTATTATTTCAGAACAATGGATTATTTATTCTGGGATTACTCAGTTTGATGAATAAAGCCCATAAATTTGGAGGGGACTCACCGCAGAGACTGACGTAGTGAGGATGCCACCTGTTGCGCAGGTATGTGGAATTGGATGTCCTCTCTAGGAGGACGGGCAAGAGACTGCTCCTGGTGTCCCCTTCTAAACCATGCTGGTACTTTCGAACCAAAATCCACAAGAGTTTGTGGCTGATATTGGTTCTGCCACTGCTCCCCTTTCTGAATACTTGGACTGGCTCTTCCGCCCACTTCTTAAGGATATCCCCTCATATCTCAAGGACACAAATGATTTCCTCCTGTCTCTAAAATCTTTTCATTGGCAGGAGGGACATTTGGTCTCTTTGGATGTGGAGAGCCTCTATATTCGCATTCCTCAGGTTAAAGTTGGCGGTTAAAGAGATTCTTGAAGGGATAAGGGCCCTGTCTATATCTGGTTTGTTGAAGAGGCCCTCCAGTTTGTGTTGGGAAATAATGTTTTCAGATTTGGGGAGCAGTGGTATAAACAAAAATATGGTACGGCAATGGGGACCCCGGTAGCCTGTACCTTTGCAAATATTTTCTTGGCGAGATTTGAAGATAAATATATGTATTCTTTGAACAACCCGTATCTGCGCTATATACATCTGTTTCTACGCTATATAGATGATATATTTATCATTTGGTCAAGCACAGAGTCCTAAATCAGTGAGTTTGTCGACTATCCTAATGTACATAACGAAATGAACATGAGATTTACTTTTAAATTTGGGGGCCTCAAGTTGGAGTTCCTTGATGTACTGGTGACAGTGGAATGTAATAAATTGGTCACCAGGGGGTACAGAAAACCCACGGCGAGCAATTCGTTGTTGCACTATTATAGCTTTCACCCGCAAAGTGTCAGGTCAGCTGTACCATATGGTCAATATATAAGGCTTAGGAGAATCAATGGCCGGGAGGAGTATTTGAAATCCCAAGCCATTGATCTGACTAAGCGTCTGTTGAAGAGAGGCTACCCCTTGAGGGATCTACACAGAGCAATGCTAAGAGCTTCACAATTCACTCAAGATGATTTGTTGTTTGGTAATAAAAACCCTAAGAGGGATAAAGGAAATAGGACACCTCACAGATTTATGTTTTCATTTAAATATAGTCCGCTGGCGGATGACATTCGTAGGACTATATACCATAATTGGGACATACTGAGTGGCAATGAATCCCTGTGGGATTTGAAATGGAACAAACCTATAGTTGCGTTTAGGCGTAGCCATACCTTGAAAGACAGGTTGGTCAGGAGCAGATATTCAGAAAGAAGGCCAGACACATGGTTGAAGGGATATGTACCTAGGGGCAATCGTAAATATGGAAATTGTTCATTTTGTAGATACAATACTTAGCATGGGATAGTATGTTTTGGAAGTTTACAGCGTAGGGTTAATCACCTTATTGCATATCGGAGTAGGTTTCTGGTGTACCTGATAATGTGTCCCTATGGTCGCTTCTATATTGGTAAAACCATTAGACCAGGGATCCTCAACCTGCGGCCCTCCAGATGTTGTAAAGCTACAACTCCCACCATGCCCTTCTGTAGGCTGATAGCTGTAGGCTGTCCGGGAATTATGGGAGTTGTAGTTTTCCAACAGCTGGAGGGCCGCAGGTTGAGCATGCTTGCATTAGACCATTATTCTAAAAAAAATTAGAACATTTCAACATGTTAGAGAGATGCACGGAGGTGACCCCAGGGTTTTAACATTCTCAGGTTTGAAAATAGTCCCCTTTTTACCAATAGGGGGCGATAGACACATTCAATTACTACGTAAAGAAGCTAGTTGGAGTATTAAAGCGAACGCTATGGGCCCATTAGGTCTGAATGACCGTAATGACTTAGGTGTCTTTTATAGGCATCGTTGTATTGCGGCACCTTATTGTTAGGTGTATTGTATTGTATGTATTATTGCTAGCGCTGCTTGTGCGCATGTCTGTTTCGGCAGCGCTGATGCATAAATGTGACGTGTTGACGTCACTATGTTAGGAGGCCTGAGGAAGCGTGACCATACGCAAAACGGCTGTCGCCTCATGGAGCCTGTGTGGCGTCCTGCACCCCTATCGTCTGCTGCCTGTATTTTCATATCTATGTGGAAGAATAAAGTAAGACTTGGACTTTTATCGGCGAGTGCCATCTTTTATCTTCATACTTCATGTTCTATGAGACATTCAAGACCAGCTCTCTTCATTTTTTATTATAAAATTAGACTTATTATAAAACATACAATTGCAAAAAAAACATGCATCGTGGTTTCAGCACTTAAACAGTTCCCTCTTGGGTGTTTCACATAATCTCCTTCGGTACTGCAAGTCTCTAGTTGGAACACACTCATGCCTTATCGTCCATGCAAGGTCTTTCAAATCGTTGGACATATAAGACATATTACACATTTTCCAGTAATCGAGGGATTTATTTGGAGGATATTTTGCCACCGTTTCAGCTTCCTGTTCATTGTCAAGAATAGCTCTTATTTTCTTTGGATTATTACGGATATTGCTTTCATAGGAGTATAGTCTTATTATTTTCTCTATTATTGCATATTGCTTTGGCGGCACTAATAACACTGGGGTTGTCAATGGTAACTGAATCCATTTCCTTTTCTGAAACAGGTGACCAGCTGCGTATCTCAGAAAAAAGGACCCCATAGCTTCTGTATGCATTACTTTCGAGCATAGAGAAAAAACTGTAAATGCAGGAGGTTGAGTATTTCTTTACCTCCATATTTTTTTTTCAGCTTGTACATGACTTCCCTCTTTAATTTTTCATTCTTTGAACTCCAGATGAATTGGAAGCAGTTTCCCTGTAGTTGTTTTATACAGTTCTCATCTGGTGGGAATACTTGTGACAGGTACAGCATAATTGGTATTAGTAGTGCTTTCATTCTAAGATTTTTCCCTTCAATTGTTAGTTTTCTTAATCTCCAAAAATCAAATTTTTCCAGTTTTTTTTTTTTTTTTTAGAGCATCACAACTTTTCCCCTCTTTATTTTCTATATCAGAGATGACGCTGAGTATTTTTATCTCTTCTGACTGGATCTTGATATCATGCAAGTGTACGTCTGACCAGTCTCCAATCACAAAAAGTCACACTTTGGTCTATTTTATTTGAAACCCAAAGCTTGACCAAAAAAATTCTGTAACTTGGAGGGCTCTACTGAGTGATGGTGCATTAGTACAGAATATTGTTACGTCATCCATATATGCGTTAGTTTTAACAGACAGACCACTACCTCCAGGGATTGGTACCTCTCTGATGACTTTGTCTCTTCTCAGTGACGCTAGTAGTGGCTCCAGTATGCAGATAAACAGTATTGGCGATAGGGGGCAACCCTTTTTATGACAGAAACCCATTAATAGAGACTTGACTGTATGCCTCATTGTACAGTGCTGAAATCTGTTTGATCATATTTGTCGGGAAGTTCACATGTTCCAAAACTTTCCACAGGAACTCATGAGATATACAGTCATATGCTTTAAGGAAATCCAATGATAAGATCGCCAGCTCTTGTTTTCTTTTATTCTTATACCATATGCAGCCTTTCATGATGTTGAGATTTTCACTTAAACTCCCTTCTGGAATTCCACATGCTTGATCTTTGTGAATTACTTTCCCGATAACTTTCTTGATTCTGTTAACCATGATTTTGGCTAAGATTTTATAGTCCACATTTAGCAAAGTTATGGGTCTCCAGTTTTCTAAATTTACTCTATCTACTTTTTTATATAGCAAAGTGACTATGCCTCTCCTTCAAGATTCAGGTAAGGTATCACAGAGTAGAGCTCCTTTAAACACTTGTAATAGGTCTTCTTTTATAATATTCCAGAAAATACTGTAGAATTCATTAGGTAGGCCATCCGAACCTGGTGCCTTGCCTTTGCCAAAACTTTTAATTGTTTTGTGTAGCTCCTCTATTGATAGCTGTATGTTGAGGTGCTCTTGGTCTTTTTGTCCGATTTTGCCTTCCAGGGCCTTTAAAGCTTCCATTACAAAGGAATTCTCAATTTTTTCCCTATCAAACAGTCTTTGGTAGAACATTTGGGCCTCTTTAAGCATATCTTCTTTATCAGCTTTGTCAGCTATTTTTAAGATAACAGTTTTCTGTTTCATGCCTTTTTTAAAGAAGAAGCACAAACACTTTTCATCCTCTTCTAAAAGTTTGACTTTGCTGTTAAAAATTATCTCTTTTCCTTTATTATAAATTGCCTTTTTGATGTTTTCTTTTGTATTTTTGATTAATACAGATACATCCACACCGGCTTCTCCCAACTTCTGGTAAGTCTTCAATTTTGTGTTTAAGTCCTTAAACCATTGTTTCTTTTCCTTGGCCTTTTTTTTTATTCCAGCTATAGAGAAGAAATCTTAGATTTTTGTTTTTATGTACTCCCACCATTTTAACGTTGTTGCAAAACTTTTTTTGCAACTGACCCACTGTCTTCCAGCAAGTCCACATTTAAGCTCCAGGTGCCTTTGCCTTTGTCACCACCGGACACTTCTATTTGTGCTTGAATCATCTTATGGTCAGAAAAGATCTTTTCCTCCAAACGCATATTCCTTGGCTTGAAGACTTTAGAAAAAAATAAAAATTATCCAGCCTGGATTGTACAACAGAATTGCTCCATGTATACCCTGGGTCTTTGTCATTGGCATTTGACCAGACATCTATTAGATTAAAGTCCATAATTAGATTATTCAGCTGCTGTACAGTTTTATCAAACCGTCTTAGTTGTTTACCGGTTCTATCTTTCTCTGGGCAGCCTGGCACACGATTACATGCTGCAGTGTCTCCGCAACGACCGCCGAGTTGCCCACATTTTACCCAGTGCTGATTACTGGGTGGCCCAAGGACAAGGACAATGTGCCGTCCTTAATTCCGTCACTGGAGCGTGATCGAAAGAGGTGAACGCTGGTAGACGCGCTGCTGATGGCATTCACACCTGACAGCGGGGGCACAGTGGAAGCACAAGGTGAAGGCAGAGGAGGAGGAAGAAGTTGCCAACTCAGCTGGGGCACCACCAGCACCTCAGAAGGCAGGGTTAGCATGGCCGAAATGTGGAAAAGCTTTGTGAGCACGCCACAACAACCAGCACCACCAGCTGATATGGAACATCTTAGCAGGAGGCAGCATTTCACCAACATGGTGGAGCAGTATGTGTGCACACGCCTACACGTACTGAATGACGGGGGCGTAGCTACAGGTGAAGCAGGGGAAGCGGCTGCTTTGGGGCCCATCCAGGAGGAGTAGGACTAAAAGACTTTCTCAGGGCCCCCTCAACAGTATTACACATCTAAATTTATATACAGTAGCAATATAGACAGTGTAGAAAACAGCTGCTGGGCCTGGTCTGAGAGAGCGATCTTTACTAGCCACAGAAATGGAGGCGGCATGAAAGGAAGGAGTTACAAAAAAATTACTGGGGGAGGGGCGCCCCATTCAAAAATTTGCTGTTGGGCAAAGTCATTTCTAGCTACGTCACTGGGTCTGCCCCATTCAACTTCTGGGTCTCCAAATTGGGCACATGGCCAGAGCTTGCCCTTTACGCCTTGGAGGTGCTGGCCTGCCCTGCAGCCAGTGTATTGTCTGAACTTGTGTTGAGCACGGCAGGGGGCGTCATCACAGACAAGCGCAGCCGCCTGTCCACAGCCAATGTGGACAAGCTCATGTTCATTAAGATAAACCAGCCATGGATCCCACAGGACTTGTCCGTACCTTGTGCAGAATAGACATGTATACCGGCTGCACCCAACCATTGTTATACTGCAGTGCACTTACTCTTTGTTTTCTTTTATATATTTCCCAATGTTTATATTTCAGTGTTGTTGGCGACTACCTTTGACTTCACAGCCAAAAAAGGCTTTAGTGGACTGACATAAATGCAGCGCAGGCCGCACATGTACTATCTAGCACAAAAAGTGTGATATTTTTTTTCCACCGACAATGTAACACTTAGGCCCCTTTCACACGGGCGAGTATTCCGCGCGGATGCGATGCGCGAGTTGAACGCTGAATACCGATCCATTCATTTCTATGGGGCCGTCCACAGGGGCAGTGATTTTCACGCATCACTTATGCGTTGCGTGAAAATCGCAGCATGTTCTATATTGTGCGTTGCGGTGCGATGATCCACGCAATTCAGGCCCCATAGAAGTGAATGGGGTTGCGTGAAAATCGCAAACATCCGCAAGCAAGTGCGGATGCGGTGCGATTTTCACGCACGGTTGCTAGGAAACGATCGGGATGGAGAGCCGATCATTATTATTTTCCCTTATAACATGGTTATAAGGGAAAATAATAGCATTCTGAATACAGAATGCAGAGTATAATAGCGCTGGAGGGGTTAAAAAAATAAATAAAAATTATTTAACTCACCTTAGTCCACTTGTTCGCGTAGCCCGGCATCTCCTTCTGTCTCCTTTGCTGAACAGGACCTGGGGTGAGCATTAATTACATGAACAGGACCTGTGATGATGTCACTCCGGTCATCACATGTTCCGTCACATGATCCATCACCATGGTAAAAGACAGATTACCTATATTATTTTCCCTTCCCCTGGCACATATGCAGTGCAGGTGTCCTTAAAAAATGCCTAGATCTCGCCCACTGAGCTGCCAGAACAGGATTAAAGCAATGTCCCTGGCACACATGCAGTTGGAAAAATGGTCGCCGCCGCTCACCTAACAAACAGACTGATTAAAGCCTATTTCTCTGTGGCACTGGGCTCAGGGGTACAAAAATGTAGCATTGCACCCACACCCACAAAAATAATGGCTGTAGTTTGCAGATTTAACACCAAGAACACCAGAATTGTCTCCTATTCTCTCCCTCACAGCAGCAGCATCCTCTCCCTACACTAGTATCAGCAGAGTGACGTGCGGCGCTACGTGACTCCAGCTTATATAGAGGCTGGGTCACATGCTGTACTGGCCAATCACAGACATGCCATTAGTAGGCTGTGATGGCTTCTAAGGGCACAGAGTTAAATGCATGTTAATTGGCTGCTCTGACAGCCTTTCAAAAAAACCTCATTAAATTGCCAAACACCGAACTTGAACTTTTACTGAAATGTTTGGGGTCAAAAAATCGTAAAGTTCGGTACAAACCCGAACTTTACAGTTCGGGTTCGCTCAACCCTACAAGTGATGTAACTTCACAGATAATGGATATAGGGCTCCAGAGACCAGTAATGATGAGGAACAGAAATCCAAGATGGCGTTAACAGATCTCCATGAGAGAGGACGCTAGATACAGCAGCCCAGTAGGGACGTTTGGTATGGTTGCCAGGCTAAGCTCTGAGACCCAACTGCCCCTTTATCTAAATCAGGTCCAGGGAAACCAGGAATAGGTGACCCCCAACCTCCTCCCCAGCTTGTCAGAGCGTGCTCCCTTCCCGGTCACCTGTAATCAGGCACCACGTGCGGGCGAGATGGCCAAGGGCTGTCTCTGAGCCCCGTTGGAGAGTCTCTCTGTTTTGACGAGAGCTGCTCCTTCAGGGGTGTCCCTTTCCGATCTCCAGCGGTGTGACAAGAGGCTTAGCGCAGGAAGCCGGAGGTGCGCTGTGATGGTCCAGAATCGCCGACTCACCGCTCTCAGCGGGAAAGATGGCTGCCCTCTCTGCTGCAGGAGGAAGGAGCCCGATTCACCAAAGCCAAGGGCGCAGGGGGAAGAGCCGCTAACGGCGTGGCAACAGACCAGGGTGAGGGCAGAGGTCCTTCTGCTGGCAGTGTGGGTCACTGTGTCGTCCGGTGTGGTCTGGGAAGCAGGATAATTACAGGATAGGAGGGGAGCTCAAGCTGTACACGTCCTTACACCATGCTTAGCACGCCGCGCCCCAGATGTGACTATATTTTGCCAATTTTCAGGAACAAGAGACGTGATCTAAGAGGCAGGAAATAACTTCTCAGAGAGGGGAGGATGGGAGTCCTACCAGAAAGTGCTGACAGTAATCCCACCTGAGAGGACTACAACTCCTAGCATGTCCTGCCTGTTATTATAGGTAGAATAATTGCAGCACACAGCTTGTCTTCTTACTTATTGGTCATATGATGACAAAATTAAGAATTAAAAAATAAAATTCAATAAGTAAGAAGACAAGCTGTGTGCTGCAATTATTCTACTTGTACGTGACTGGATAAGTCCTTGCAGGCACCAGCAAACCCAACACGGAGTGCGGTACTCCAAACCTTAACACAGCCTGTTATTATGTGATATAGGCAGACATTACACGAGGAAGCAGGAGAGGACAAAGGACTACAACTCCCAGCATCTCCTTCACTTAAATAAATCTATCCGTTCTCCATTTTCTTCTACTTTATATAAAGCTCCGCCCCTACAATGATCACATGACGGTGACATCATCACAGGTCCTGTCCTACCACTTCTCTTCACTGCTGAGCTCCGCCCCTCCTGATCACATGACGGTGACATCATCCCAGGTCCTTCTCTCCACTGCTGAGCTCCGCCCCTTGCACTGATCACATGATGGTGACATCATCCCAGGTCCTTCAGCTTTTGCAGTGCCGCAGATACAGAGCAGGTCCTGGTCGGTAGTCACTGCTGTGGTGTCTGGAGCCTCTTCTTCTCTCTGGTATCAGCCATTTCTCCAGAATCCCCCTTTATCCCCGGTGCGGGGGGCTCTGAGAAGCGGGGTCTCTCCAGGAGCAGTAAGTGCGGTTCTGGATCTCACTAATGCTCTTGTCCCTGGAGGATTTCCAGCCTCTCCTCTCCTCATAAAGGTGCCTGCAGTACTAGAAGCCTCCAGCTCCTCCAGTTCTCTCCTCTTCTCCTGAATGACCACCAAGGATGGACAGGAATGAGATCAGCAGAAGAATATTAGACCTCACCTTGGAGATCATCTCCCTGCTGAGCGGAGAGGTAAACTTTTCTAGATTTCTCTCCTCTTTATTGTATTCTGTAACAAGTCAGACACCGGAAGGAGAATCCATCATAGGAAGTGATAGGAAGACTCCAGGGTCCTGGAGAACGGCCTCCAGACCTTCCAAGTGATGGAGAACCTGAAGATCAGCCACCAGTATGGTCAGTGATGGATCATGGAGACCAATAGTCATGTTGTAGGAGCCATGAGAAGGTAAGTAGGCACGTTGTACCCAGGAGGAGAGGAAGCAGAGGAGGAGATGGCCTGGAGGGTGGATTTCTACCACTAGTCTGACATCTAGATGATACTGGACTATAGCAAGGAGGCCTCCACTACATCTAGAAGAAAGAAGGTTACTCCACCAACATAGAATAGGAGTCTTTACATAAGAGCAGTGAGACTATGGAGCTCTCTGCCAGAGGAAGGGGTCATGGGGGATTCTCTAGAAGAGTCCAGAAGGGGCCTGGAGGTCTGGAGGGTAATAATATTCCAGGTTCTAGTGACTAGATTACTGGAGATGGGACCATGATCCAGGGAGTGATTCTGATTGTAGATCTGGAGTCAGAAAGAAATTTATTTCCCTAAGTGTCTCTCTCCATCCACAGGATAACACCATAGTGAAGAAGACATCAGGGGTGACTCCCATCATCTATGAGTCAGGAGGGTTGAGCAGGACCCCCATCACAGAGCCTCCCTCCCTGATACATGAGCAGAAGATCCTGGAACTCACCCACAAGATGATGGAGCTTCTGACTAGAGAGGTGACACTGCTGGGAATGCTGGGAAATTCTCCAGTAACAGCACTGGAGGGGTCTGGGTGATGACGGTGTCTTTGTGTTGTCAGTTTCCTGTAAGGTGTCAGGATGTGGCGGTCTATTTCTCCATGGAGGAGTGGGAATATGTAGAAGGACACAAGGATCTGTACAAGAAGGCCATGATGGAGGCTCCCTGGCCTCTGACATCAGCAGGTAAGAAGAGATTTTGCTGATTATATAGGTGTTAGGGTCCCCTGGATACTACTCCCATCAACTCATCATGATATATATATATATATATATATATATAATATTCTGCTTGTTTCTCCACAGATGGATCCAGGAGGAGAAATCCCCCCGAGAGATGTCCCCATCCTCTGTATTCCCAGGACTGTCCAGAGGAGAAGCTCCCAGAGAACCATCAGGTAGATGGAGCTGAGCCCTATACACATCTATATAGGGGGGGTCCTGCAGTCATAGAGGGGTCATAGATGGTGGGGGTCTCTTATGTGGATCTGTTAGATTTCCCACCTGTCTGCTGTATTGTACTGAATTGTTACAGATGACAAATCAGGGGCAAGATCTGACTGATATTAAAGTGGAGGATGAAGAAGAGCGGATGATGGGCGATCCCCCGTGTAAGAGTGAGGTGGAGGAGGACATTCCAGTCCATGTGACCACAGGTATGGAATAACGAATGGAGGAAGGGAATTGGGAGTTTTTTTCAGGTGAGGCTCCATCTTAAAGCTGCAGTAAAGTAGCACTCCGGGCAGTGACCCCTGTGTTATGTGCAGGAGTGGATGGAGTTGACTTCAGTGGGAACAGTGCTGCAGTATCGAGCTCCATCCACTATGCAGTGGCAGAGCTGTGTAGTTCCGTGTCACGCCTTGCCCTGTGAATGTGCGGAGATCTGCACATGTTTGACTCTTCTCTTTGTTTTGGTTTGGGTTTGAGCTGGATCCACCTTCACTCAGGTGTACTGGGTTGATTGTTAGCGAGGCTATTTATTCCTCCTTCTCCCAGTGGCCTGTGTGGGTTATAGTTCACTCCTGTGGGCTTTGGATGTGTTGTGAATGGTCTGCTCCAGCTCATCTCAAGATAAGTCCTCTCTGTTTCTTCCCATAATGGAAGAGCTCATTAGTAATCCCCCAATAAGACTCAGTGGTGTTTTCCCCCCACTTTGGGTAAAAAAAAAAAAGGTACGTCTTATGTGTGAAAAATACGGTATATTATGGGGAAAAGAAATTTGACTTGTTCCTTTAGAAATGTATTTAAAAAAACTAAATTCTTGTGATATGGCCCCAATGTCTGAGATGAGACAACCCCTTTAACCACTTCAACCCCGCTAGCTGAAACCCCCTTAATGACCAGACCACTTTTTACACTTCTGCACTACACTACTTTCACCGTTTATTGCCCGGTCATGCAACTTACCACCCAAATGAATTTTACCTCCTTTTCTTCTCACTAATAGAGCTTTCATTTGGTGGTATTTCATTGCTGCTGACATTTTTACTTTTTTTGTTATTAATCGAAATTTAACGATTTTTTGGCAAAAAAATGACATTTTTCACTTTCAGTTGTAAAATTTTGCAAAAAAAACGACATCCATATATAAATTTTTCGCTAAATTTATTGTTCTACATGTCTTTGATAAAGAAAAAATGTTTGGGTCAAAAAAAATGGTTTGGGTAAAAGTTATAGCGTTTACAAACTATGGTACAAAAATGTGAATTTCCGCTTTTTGAAGCAGCTCTGACTTTCTGAGCACCTGTCATGTTTCCTGAGGTTCTACAATGCCCAGACAGTACAAACACCCCACAAATGACCCCATTTCGGAAAGTAGACACCCTAAGGTATTCACTGATGGGCATAGTGAGTTCATAGAACTTTTTATTTTTTGGCACAAGTTAGCGGAAAATGATGATTTTTTTTTCTTTTTTTTTTTTCTTACAAAGTCTCATATTCCACTAACTTTTGACAAAAAATAAAAACTTCAATGAACTCACTATGCCCATCACGAAATACCTTGGGGTGTCTTCTTTCCAAAATGGGGTCACTTGTGGGGTAGTTTTACTGCCCTGGCATTTTAGGGGCCCAAATGCGTGAGAAGTAGTTTGAAATCAAAATCTGTAAAAAAATGACCGGTGAAATCCGAAAGGTGATCTTTTGAATATGTGCCCCTTTGCCCACCTAGGCTGCAAAAAAGTGTCACACATCTGGTATCGCCGTACTCAGGAGAAGTTGGGGAATGTGTTTTGGGGTGTCATTTTACATATACCCATGCTGGGTGAGAGAAATATCTTGGCAAAAGACAACTTTTCCCTTTTTTTTTTACAAAGTTGGCATTTGACCAAGATATTTATCTCACCCAGCATGGGTATATGTAAAATGACACCCCAAAACACATTCCCCAACTTCTCCTGAGTACGGCGATACCACATGTGTGACACTTTTTTGCAGCCTAGATGCGCAAAGCGGCCCAAATTCCTTTTAGGAGGGCATTTTTAGACATTTGGATCCCAGACTTCTTCTCACGCTTTCGGGCCCCTAAAATGCCAGGGCAGTATAAATACCCCACATGTGACCCCATTTTGGAAAGAAGACACCCCAAGGTATTCCGTGAGGGGCATGGCGAGTTCCTAGAATAATTTTTTTTTTTGGCACAAGTTAGCGGAAATTTTTTTTTTTTGTATTTTCTCACAAAGTCTCCCTTTCCGCTAACTTGGGACAAAAATTTTAATCTTTCATGGACTCAATATGCCCCTCACGGAATACCTTGGGGTGTCTTCTTTCCGAAATGGGGTCACATGTGGGGTATTTATACTGCCCTGGCATTTTAGGGGCCCTAAAGCGTGAGAAGAAGTCTGGAATATAAATGTCTAAAAAATGTTACGCATTTGGATTCCGTGAGGGGTATGGTGAGTTCATGTGAGATTTTAGTTTTTGACACAAGTTAGTGGAATATGAGACTTTGTAAGAAAAAACAAAAACAAAAAAAAAACAATTTCCGCTAACTTGGGCCCCAAAAAAATGTCTGAATGGAGCCTTACAGGGGGTGATCAATGACAGGGGGGTGATCAGGGAGTCTATATGGGGTGATCACCCCCCTGTCATTGATCACTCCCCTGTCAGGCTCCATTCAGACGTCTGTATGATTTTTATAGATCCACGGATACATGGATCGGATCCGCAAAACGCATACGGACGTCTGAATGGAGCCTTACAGGGGGGTGATCAATGACAGGGGGGTGATCAATGACAGGGGGGTGATCAGGAAGTCTATATGGGTGATCACCCCCTTGTCATTGATCACCCACCTGTAAGGCTCCATTCAGACGTCCGTATGTGTTTTGCGGATCCGATCCATGTATCCGTAAAAATCATATGGACGTCTGAATGGAGCCTGACAGGGGGGTGATCAATGACAGGGGGTGATCAGGAAGTCTATATGCGTGATCACCCCCTTGTCATTGATCACCCCCCTGTAAGGCTCCATTCAGACGTCCGTATGTGTTTTGCGGATCCGATCCAAGTATCCGTGGATCCGTAAAAATCATACGGACGTCTGAATGGAGCCTGACAGGGGGGTGATCAATGACAGGGGGGTGATCAATGACAGGGGGGTGATCAGGGAGTCTATATGGGATGATCATGGGTGATCAGGGGTTCATAAGGGGTTAATAAGTGACAGGGGGGGGGTGTAGTGTAGTGTAGTGGTGTTTTGTGGTACTTTACACAGCTACCTGTGTCCTCTGGTGGTCGATCCAAACAAAAGGGACCACCAGAGGACCAGGTAGTAGGTATATTAGACGCTGTTATCAAAACAGCATCTAATATACCTGTTAGGGGTTAAAAAAAATCACATCTCCAGCCTGCCAACGAGCGATCGCCGCATGTGCCATCAGCTTGTCTGCTGCTGTATGTCTATGGCAAAGCAGCAGCGAGCAGTGGGGGCCATCAATATTAAAAGCCTGGAGAACCCCATTAAACAAGTTTCTATTTCAGCTGTGATGTGAAGACTTCAAGCTGCAGGTTTGACAGGTCGAGTTGTAGTAAGAAAACCATTACTAAGATTTCAAAATGAAAAAAGAAGCTTGTCTGGGCCAAGCAGCACCTCCAATGAACTACTGATGACAGAATGAAGGTCTTACGTACTGATGAATCAAAATTTGACATATTTGGTACATCACGCGTGATGGTTTGGGGCTGTTTTGCTGGATCCAGAGTTGGCAACTTGCACAGGGTGACTGGCACACTAGAAAAAAAAGGGCTGCCACTGTATTGTGAAGCTCCATGCTATATCTTCTGGTCTACTCCTACTAGGCCGGGGGGTCAGAAGGACAATAAAAAACAATGACAAAGACAAATTCCAAGATTTATTTATTTATATATTAAGGTTATTTGTTCTATACTTTAAACATTGAGCCATTAAATTAAACATTAAAGGGGTTGTCTCACTTCAGCAAATGGCTTTTATCATGTAGAGAAAGTTAATACAAGGCACTTACTAATGTATTGTGATTGTCCATATTGCCTTCTTTGCTGGCTGAATTCATTTTTCCATCACATTATACACTGCTCATTTCCAGGGGTTCCGACCACCTCTGCAGCGCAGATACGAGGTGACCGGGACAGGAGATTGTTTCCCACAGTCTTGACCACCAGAGATGCTGGAGATTTTTTCTATAGTGTGCAGGTGCTGGACTGCAGGGGGATCATAACCCCTAGATACAAGCAGTGTATAATGAATTGGAAAAATAAATACAACCAGCAAAGAAAGCAATAAGGACAATGACAATACATTAGTAAGTCTACATGATAAATGCCATTTGCTGATGTGAGACAACACCTTTAATATATTATATTACTATATCCAGAAAAACTGACAAAATTGGTACGAACAACTTTTGCCTGGTAGTGTACAGGAGGTCATGTATTAACTCTTTGCTTGTGTCTCCTACAGGTGGACCTATTAGGAGAAATCCACCAGAGAAATATCACAGCTCTCCGTGTTCTGTTGACTACCCAGAGGAAAATCTGTTATGTTTTATTAATGACACCCAACTTGGGAATCATCAGAGAGGTCACACAAGGGAGAATCCATATTCATGTTCAGAATGTAAGAAATGTTTCATTACTAAAGAAAAACTTAGGTATCATCAGAAAATTCACACAGGGGAAAAGACATTTGCATGTTCCAAGTGTGGGAAATGTTTCATTAAAAAATCAGTTCTTGTTATCCATAAAAAAATTCACACAGTGGAGAAGCCATATTCATGTTCAGGATGTCAGAAATGTTTTCAAAATAAATCAGATTTTGTTAGACATCAGAGAATTCACACTGGTGAGAAACCATTTAGATGTTTAGAATGTGGGAAATGTTTTACACTTAAATCAAATCTTGTTACACACGAGAGAATTCACACAGGGTCAAATCCATATTCATGCCCAGAATGTGGGAAATCTTTTACAAGCAAATCAAGTCTTGTTAGACATAAGAGAATTCACACAGGAGAGAAGCCGTATCCATGCTCAGAATGTGGGAAATGTTTTACAAATAAAGCAGATCTTGTTAAACATCAGAAACGTCACAAAGGAGAGAGGTCATACTCATGTTTAGAATGTGGGAAATGTTTTGTTACTAAAGACGACCTCAAGCTTCACGAGAGATATCACAGAGGAGAGAAGTCGTATTCATGTTCAGAGTGTGGAAAATGTTTTATTACTAAAAACAAGCTCAAGCTTCATCAGAGAACTCACACCGGAGAGAAGCCATATTCATGTTCAGAATGTGGGCAATGTTTTACAAATAAATCAAATCTTGTTACACATCAGAGAATTCACACAGGGTCAAAGCCATATTCATGTCCAGAATGTGGGAAATCTTTTACAAGCAAATCAAATCTTGTTACACATCAGAGAATTCACACAGGAGAGAAGCCGTATTCATGTTCAGAATGTGGGAAATGTTTTACAAATAAATCACATCTTGATACACATCAGATAATTCACACAGAACAGAAGCCATATTTATGTTCTGAATGTGGGAAATATTTTACACAAAAGGCAAATCTTGTTGCACATCAGAGAACTCACACAAGAGAGAAGACATATGGATGTTGAGAATGTGGAAAATGTTTTACACAAAAGGCGAATCTTGTTGCACATCAGAGAATTCACACAGGAGAGAGGTCATAATCATGTTTCGAATGTGGAAAATATTTTACAGATAAATCAGATCTAGTAATACATAAGAAAACTCATAAAGGGGAGAAGCACTTTTCATGTTCAGAATGGGGGGAATATTTTATTACTAAACCCAAACTTAAAGCTTATCAGAGAAATCACAATGGAGAGAAGTAATTTTGAAGTTATTTGAGTCAAAAATCTAGATCATTTTTGGCAAACAAAATTATTCCATGATTTATTTTTATCTTAAACATTAAAGGGTTGTCTCACTTCAGCAAATGGCGTTTATTATGTAGAGAAAGTTAATACAAGGCACTTACGAATGTGTTGTAATTCTCCATCTTGCATCCTTTGCTGGCTAGTAGTGTTGAGCGCGAATACTCGAAAAGCAAATTTTTATTGCAAATATCAGCACAATATTTAGAATATTGGCAATATATATTCGGAATGACAAATATTTGTTGTTTTTTTTTTGTCTTTATTTTTTTTACACAGTACACATTACAATGAGGTGTACTGTGTAAAAAAAGAATTTGCTCATCCCTCCCTGTTTCTAGATTGTGATCCAAAGTCCTAAGGCTCCAATATTACTTACATTGACGAGTCAGTGAGTGGAGCGCGAATATGTGTAATGCCAATATTCTTGCGATGCGAATCTTGCTACTTCTAGAGGACACTGATCCATACCTTCTTTTAGCTTCTTGGCCAAAGAGAATGAGGCAAAGGGGTTAGCAACATTTTCGCGAATATTTAGAATATAGAAATATTTGTATTGACGTATATTCGATATTTTTTTTTCACAGTACACATTACATTGATGTGTACTGTGTAAGAAAATGTGATCATCCCTCCCTGTTTCTAGATTGTAGTACAAAGTCCTAAGGCTCCAATATTACTTACATTGACGAGTCAGTAAGTGGAGCGCGAATATGCGTAATGCGAATATTCTTGCGATACGAATATTGTTACTTCTAGAGGACTCTGATCCCTCCCTTCTTGTAGCTTGTGGGACAATGAGAAGGAGGCAGCCATTTTGTGCAGTTTGATTTGGTGTTGGTTGTGGGAGGAGCTAAATACTGTTAAAAAATTGTAATTAGTGTCTGCGTCTTTTGTTAAAAAAAAAGTTTATTAGGGTTAGTTTTAAGTGTTAGTTTTTTACTGTTTAGTTGGTGTAGTGATTAGTGTCTGCGTCTTTTGTTTAAAAAAACACAAAATAAAAAAAAGTTTTACTGTTATTGCTTATATATATATATATATATATATATATACAGTGGGATGCGAAAGTTTGGGCAACCTTGTTAATCGTCATGATTTTCCTGTATAAATCGTTGGTTGTTACGATAAAAAATGTCTGTTAAACATATCATATAGGAGACACACACAGTGAAATGAAGTTTATTGGATTTACAGAAAGTGCTATAATTGTATAACACAATCAGGCCGGTGCTACATGTGGTCTCTGTTGTTGTCATTTTATTGATTCCAAAACCTTTAGAACTAATTATTGTAACTCAAATTGGCTTGGTAAGCTCAGTGACCCCTGACCTACATACACAGGGGAATCCAATTATGAGAAAGAGTATTTAAGGGGGTCAATTGTAAGTTTCCCTCCTCTTTTAATTTTCTCTGAAGAGTAGCAACATGGGGGTCTCAAAACAACTCTCAAATGACCTGAAGATAAAGATTGTTCACCATCATGGTTTAGGGGAAGGACACAGAAAGCTGTCTCAGAGATTTCCGCCGTCTGTTTCCACAGTTAGGAACATATTGAGGAAATAGAAGACCACAGGCTCAGTTCAAGTTAAGGCTCGAAGTGGCAGACCAAGAAAAATCTCGGATAGACAGAAGCGACGAATGGTGAGAACAGTCAGAGTCAACCCACAGACCAGCACCAAAGACCTACAACATCATCTTGCTGCAGATGGAGTCACTGTGCATCGTTCAACCATTCGGCGCACTTTACACAAGGAGATGCTGTATGCGAGAGCGATGCAGAGGAAGCCTTTTCTCCGCCCACAGCACAAAAAGTGCTGCTTGAGGTGGCTAAAGCACATTGGGACAAGCCAGCTTCATTTTGGAATAAGGTGCTGTGGACTGATGAAAATAAAATGGAGTTATTTGGCCATAACAAGGGGCGTTCTGCATGGAGGAAAAAGAACACAGCATTCCAAGAAAAACACCTGCTACCTACAGTAAAATATGGTGGTGGTTCCATCATGCTGTGTGGCCAGTGCAGGGACTGGGAATCTTGTCAAAGTTGAGGGACGCATGGATTCCACTCAGTATCAGCAGATTCTGGAGATCAATGTCCAGGAATCAGTGACAAAGCTGAAGCTGCGCCGGGGCTGGATCTTTCAACAAGACAATGACCCTAAACACGGCTCAAAATTCACTAAGGCATTTATGCAGAGGAACCAGAACAACGTTCTGGAATGGCCATCTCAGTCCCCAGACCTGAATATAATGGAAAATCTGTGGTGTGACTTAAAGAGAGCTGTCCATGCTCGGAAGCCATCAAACCTGAATGAACTAAAGATGTTTTGTAAAGAGGAATGGTCCAAAATACCTTCAACCAGAATCCAGACTCTCATTGGAACCTATAGGAAGCGTTTAGAGGCTGTCATTTCTGCAAAAGGAGGATCTACTAAATATTGATTTAATTTCTTTTTTGTGGTGGCCAAATTTATGCACCTGCCTAATTTTGTTTAAACAATTATAGCACACTGTCTGTAAATCCAATAAACTTAATTTCACTTCTCCAATATCACTGTGTGTGTCTCCTATATGAAATATTTAACTGACATTTTTTGTCATAACAACCAACGATTTATACAGGAAAATCATGACGATTAACAAGGTTGCCCAAACTTTCGCATCCCACTGTGTGTGTGTGTGTGTGTGTATATATATATATATATATATATATATATATATATATATAATTTTATTATTATTTTTTGCCCTAGAGTCCCCATCCCAATAGAGTTTTTCCCAAATTCCCTTAGTATTATTATTATTTTTAAATATATAAATATGAGGTCTTCTCATAGGCGTTGAAGTAGCAGGGGTAGGGGAGTAGTTAGTTCCAGTGCTGGACTGCTGCGAGCACAGGACCGCTCCTCTACCCACTGAGGGGCGCGCGCAGGTGTCGGTGGTGTCTGCCTCATTCGGGACTTTTTTGGCTGTGGCAGCCGGCCCATTTCCTCTCAGGATGCCGAGGAAGTAGTGTCTCTTGTGGCACAAGCCAGAGACCACGGAGTCCTCTGTCCCGGTTCCGAGCAGCAGCAATCTGTCTCCTGTAGGACCAACCCCCAGTCCCCAAGAATCTAGCCTGCTCCTTTTTGACAGCGACAGTCAGAGGGACATCTTGGGGAGGTAATGCAGTGTCCACGACTGCTGAGATCCCCAGCAAGCGTCCCCGTAGCTATGCAAGTGTGGGGCATGTCCGCTGCTAGGCTGTGCTCCAGCTTGTGAGCTTGGGGGAACGGAGACACACTGGACCTCATGTTCTGGCCACACTACAGGCTCAGGTCCAGAAGTGGCTGACACCCCGAAGGCTAGAGGCAGGTTTGGTTGTTTGTGACAACGGCAGCAACCTCCTGGCCGCCCTCCATGCTGGCAGTCTCACTCACGTGCCCTGCATGGCACTTGTCCTCAACCTTGTGGTACAGAAGTTCCTATGCACATACACAAGGTTGACTGACATTGTACAAAGGGTACGTAGAATTGCCAGCTACTTTCGACACTCCCCAACCACCACCGTGTCCCTGTCCAAACTGCAGCAGGACAACAGCTTGCCCCCTCACAGGCTGATTGGGGACAGTGTGACACGGTGGAACTCCACCCTCCACATGCTGGAGAGGTTGTGGGAGCAGTGACAAGCGGTCAAGGAATACCTGCTGAACCAAGGAACTTCGAGGCCATCACACCAACTCCCCTACATCACTAATGCAGAGTGGGGGCAGATACACCAGGTCTGCCACGTGTTGGCCCCATTTTAGCAGGCGACCAAGATGGTCAGCGGGGAGCATGTCGGCCTCAATTACATACTCCCCATAGTATTTCTGCTAGACAGAAAACTAGATCGCCTGCTCGAGGCTGGGGAGAGTGCCTTGGTGGAGCAAGATGAGGCAACACTGCTCCACCAAGACCAGAAGGAGGAGGAGGAAGAATTTGTTGAGGAGTTTGCCAATGTCCAGGAGTCTGGGCTTAGTCAGGAGGGAGAGACGGTGCTGGGGGCACCGTTAGTCCGGGGGTGGAGCAGCTCCCAATGGGAGCAGCAGCAACAGCAGCATGAGGACCAAGAGGTCATGGTCCTGGGCAGCCATGAACAGTCACAGTGAGCTGTCCTGTTCCCCATGGCTGCCCACATGCTGCGATGCCTCAGGAGGGACCCCCGGATCAGGAATATTAAGGAGAAAGATGATTATTGGTTGGCCACACTTTTAGACCCTCGCTGCAAAGGGAAACTGGAGCAGTTCATCCCAGCCTGAGGCAGGCCAAGATGGATCAATTGCGGGCCTGTCTGATTAACCAGCTGGAGCAGACAAACCCTCAGCCTCACGCTCCAGTTCTCCCCACCCATCTCACCCAGCAGGTGGCTGGCCCCAGCAGCACCAGCCGAGCAGGTGACCTTATGGGTAAGATGAGGTTGTTCTACCAGTCTGTGCGATATAGTAGCAGCAGCAGTCAACACCAGCGGCTGGCCCGCATGGTGGCAGACTACATGGGGTCTATTGGTGCTTCTGACAGCATGAGCACCGACGACCCCATGGAGTACTGGGTTGCCAGGCTGGACACCTGCCGTGAGCTTGCTCAGTATGTGCTGGAGTTACTATCTTGCTCCCCCTCCAGCGTACTCTCTGAGTGAACATTCAGCGCGGCAGGTGGGGTGGTCACCTACAAGTGGACCCGTCTGTCCACTGACTTAATGGACAGACTGACATTTATCAAAATGAATGAGTCCTGGATCGGCAGTGTCTTCTTGGACCCCACTGTTGGTTCAGGCCGTTGAAGGGTCCGTTGTTCATCCCTTTCCTTGTCTCTCACTCTAAAACTCTTGTTTTTTATCTTTTTAAATGTATTTAGAAACATAGAATGTGTCGGCAGATAAGAACCATTTGGCCCATCTAGTCTGCCCAATATACTAAGTACTATGGATAGCCCCTAGCCCTATGAAGGATGGCCTTATGCCTATCCCATGCATGCTTAAACTCCTTCACTGTATTTGCAGCTACCACTTCTGCAGGAAGGCTATTCCATGCATCCACTACTCTCTCAGTGAAGTAATACTTCCTGATATTACTTTTAAACCTTTGCCCCGCTAATTTAAAACTATGTCCTCTTGTAGCCGTTTTTCTTCTTTTAAATATTCTCTCCTCTTTTACCTTGTTGATTCCCTTTATGTATTTAAAAGTTTCTATCATATCCCCTCTGTCTCGTCTTTCTTCCAAGCTCTACATGTTAAGGTCCTTTAATCTTTCCTGGTAAGTTTTATCCTGCAATCCATGTACCAGTTTTGTAGCTCTTCTCTGAACTCTCTCCAAAGTATCAATATCCTTCTGGAGATATGGTCTCCAGTACTGAGCACAATACTCCAAATGAGGTCTCACTAGTGCTCTGTAGAGCGCATAAGCACCTCCCTCTTTCTACTAGTAATGCCTCTCCCTATACACCCAAGCATTCTGCTAGCATATTCTGCTGCTCTATGACATTGTCTGGGAACAGACTTGAAAAAGTTACAGTTGAAGATAGACTACACGTACAAAGTTTTAGTTTTAAAGAGTATAGAATTTGACATGCTTAATTAAAAACGATACCTTTATTATTCGACTGGGTTATAGAGCAAAAAGGGTTTGCTCCAAGTGATATCCCGAATATGATAAATACATTGGGACAAAAACTCCTCTTAAAAAAAGGGAATAAATTCTTACATGTGGTCAATAAAGTACCGACTTGGTAAAAAATTGGGGGTGGTGGGTAGATGGATGGGAAAAGGCTCTTTCCCTAGATGACCCTCAAGATCTAAGATCCTGTGCCCAGGGATGTCCCCTGATGGTGGAGACACCCTGTCCCCATACCTAAGTCTCTTTATTGCCCTAAAAAGGCCCTACTAAAGAACCTGGATTGGAAGCAAATAAATCCAGGGAAAACAAAAAACACATCTACAGATGGAATCATGTATAAACAATAAGACAACCCCAACGCGTTTCAGCTGCAGATAGCAGCTCATCAGGAGGTGATGTGAAATCAGTGGACGTAGGGAATAACAAAACAAACAGATAAATTAAATTCAAAGTAATACTTAGCTCCTATATATATATATATATATATCCTGTTAGGTTCTAATAACGATGAAAAGCAACCTCTGTCAATGGAGACATTACCTGTGGGTAGAGACAAAATAGATCAGATATAGGTTGCATGGTGGAGGACAAGTAAATACCTCTCACCATGTCAGAAAAAACGCTCACCGATCAGAGGGGGGCCCTTGGAGAAGATGCAGCCAGGGTATAGGAGGCTGGAGGGCTCAAGTGGGTCTGGCAGTGTTCGATATTTAAGCGCCGGTGTGTGGTGACCCTTCCGGACGGCGAAATAGTGAACTTCCGGTTGGTGGAACGCATAGCAGTGATGCGATACGTCACTTCCGGTATTTGGACCGCAGGTTTGAACGCATAGGACCCGGAAATGCGGCCAGACACGCTGAGAGATCGTCGGGGCTAAGATAGAAGGTTATAGATGTCTATATTATGTTGGAAAATTAGTGAACAGCCAGTCCTGGCCCCCACTATTATAACCCAGGGATAAAAGACCTCCCACAGAAAGTTTTTTATTATATATATATTTCTATTGGGCCCTCATAGAGAGAGATAGGAGGAGTCAGCCAACTAAAATGGCAAAAATATTTACCCCACATCCTACATAATCCAAAAATATAAGAATGGGATATATGTATATGGGGCAAAGATACAGTGACAACTATATGTGTCACTACTGAAGTAATGGTGCTTCCCGCACCCGCATGGTGAAAAGGGACATAGTTAAGGATATCTTAAAGGACGGAGGTTGGGACTAATTCAAAGACAAAGGAAAGAAGAACGGGCCGTATATTATGGCATTGTCAAATAAAGCATGTATATGTCAGCCGTTCATTTAGACCTCCCGGTGACTGCGACCGGAAGCGATAAATCCACACGAACTCCTTTTGGAGTATCCTCCGGTCCCAGTCACTTCCCCTCGGGGGGGAGGGGACGACTTCGAGTACAGAGAACCTGATGGAACTAGGATCACCTCCATGTTGATCGTTGACATGATTGGCTATGGAGGTGTCCTTTTTTTTGGCTATATCATTTACATGTTCACACACTCTGCACCTAAGCTCTCTGTAGGTTTTGCCAATATAATCTTTGGGGCAGGAACACTGGCAAATGTACACAACCCCCCGTGTTTTGCAGTTGGCAAATGTACCGATGGTGTGGACAAAATTAGTCATCGAGCAAGTGATTGTTTTAGAGGTACATATAAATTTACAGGCCTTACAGGTCCCGCATCTAAATACCCCTTTTGGTTGTCTGTCAAGCCTCCTTCTTGATGCCGGTATAGTGGCTATGCACGAGTCTATCTCTAAGACTCCTGCCCCTGCGGTAAGTTATTTGTGGGAAGGGGGAAATGGCTTTAGACAGATCGTCATCCATCATTAAGATGGGCCTACCTTTAAGTCTTCTGAAATAATGACCCCTAAATCCCTTTCCTCAGATACTGAGGTTAGGACTGTCTCACAGATTTTATATTCTGCTCTTGGGTTTTTACGCCCCAGATGCATTATTTTGCACTTATCCACATTAAATTTTAGTTGCCAGATTTTTGACCATTCCTCTAGTTTTCCTAAATCCTTTTCCATTTGGTGTATCCCTCCAGGAACATCAACCCTGTTACAAATCTTTGTGTCATCAGCAAAAAGACACACCTTACCATCGAGGCCTTCTGCAATTTCGCTGATAAAGATATTAAACAATATGGGTCCCAGAACAGATCCCTGAGGTGCCCCACTGGTAACAAGACCTTGGTCTGAATATACTCCATTGACTACAACCATCTGTTGCCTGTCCCTCAGCCACTGCCTAATCCATTCAACAATATGGGAGTCCAAGCCCAAAGACTGCAATTTATTGATAAGCCTTCTGTGTGGGACAGTATCGAAAGCTTTACTGAAGTCTAGATAAGCGATGTCTACTGCACCTCCGCCATCTATTGTTTTAGTCACCCAATCAAAAAAATCAATAAGATTAGTTTGACATGATCTCCCTGAAGTAAACCCATGCTGTTTTTCATCTTTCAATCCATGGGATTTTAGATGTTCCACAATCCTCTCCTTAAGTATGGTTTCCATTAATTTCCCCACTATTGATGTCAGGCTTACTGGCCTATAGTTGCCTGATTCCTCCCTACTACCTTTCTTGTGAATCGGCACAACATTTGCTAATTTCCAATCTTCTGGGACGACTCCTGTTGCCAGTGATTGGTTAAATAAATCTGTTAATAGTTTTGCTAGTTCACCGCTGAGCTCTTTTAATAGCTTTGGGTGTATCCCATCAGGCCCCTGTGACTTATTTGTATTGATTTTAGACAGCTGACTTAGAACTTCTACCTCTGTAAAGACACATGCATCAAAAGATTCATTAGTCTTCTTTCCTAACTGAGGTCCTTCTCCTTCATTTTCCTTCGTAAAGACTGAACAGAAGTATTCATTGAGGCAGTCAGCTAGTTCTTTATCTTCTTCCATATACCTTCCTTCTTTTGTTTTTAATTTTGTAATTCCTTGTTTTAGTTTCCTTTTTTCATTTATGTATCTGAAGAATGCCTTATCGCCTTTTTTCCCTGACTGAGCTAATTTCTCTTCTGCCTGTGCTTTAGAAGCTCTTATAACTTGTTTGGCCTCTCTCTGCCTAATCTTGTAAATTAGCCTGTCATCCTCGTTTTTTTTTTTTTTTTTATAATTCCTAAATGCTATCTTTTTGTTTTTAATGATTCTGGCCACTTCTGCTGAGTACCACAGTGGTCTTTTCCTTTTTTTGCTTTTACTGACAAGCCTAATGCAATTTATTGATGTTTTTAAATAATTTAAATATTTAATTAATGATGAATTTTTTAAATTATTTATTGATGTATATAATTTGTCATTTATTTAATGTTGATTTTTTAAATGTATTTATTGATGTATATAATTATTTCTTTATTCAATAATGAATTTTATAATCTGTTATAATGTTTTTATATGTTTGTATATTTTTATTAATTTTAATCATGTATTTCTAGATTAATTGATTTATTGAGGGTAGCATTTTTAATACAGTTTATTTATTTAGAAATGTCTATTTATAGTAAATTATTTTAATCATGTATTTTGATAATATATTAGTTTAAGATTTTTAATATCTTTTAATTTTATCTTTATTTTCATATTTATGTTGTGATTAATTTTTTTATTTATTGAATGGTTGTTTTTTTTTATTTTATTTATGTATCGATTAATTTCAGTATAGATCATTTTTTATATATCATGTATTTAGTCTTCAAAAAATGTTTGTAATTGGCACATGGCGCTACATACGCCGCCTGCACCAGTCTGCTATAATTTTCCATATCGGGCTCATCGACTCTGTAGCAGAACACTGGTAGCGCAGCCAGCCTCACCGTGTGCTGATTCCTCCAAGCCAGAGGGCAGTAGGAGTTGCGGTGTTTAGCAGCGGCTCTCTCATCCTCCTTTTGTCTGTGAGGAGTAATGGGTACTGCCGCTCTCCCCACCCATACACGATCAGCAAAGCACACACGCTGGGCTACGGCCAACGACAGGACCCATCCGTCCTGTGCCCGTCTGAACAAAGAAGGCAGTGATGAGCCAGCTTGCCTCGGCCAGGGTCTGGAAGTGTCCCCTGCTCATGCGCCGGTATTAGTTCATCTCCCATCGTTGAAGACTCGGCAGCGGTCCCCGGCTGATGGTGGGGTCCTCGGCGGTTGACTCCAGTGCGCAGCCCTGATCATCGATCGCAGGTCATGGTGCAGAATAAGCCTTTAGATGTGAGGCTTGTCTACACCTGGGAGGGTAGTGTCACACAGCCCGTGGCAGACTTCACCAGGAAGGGGCTGACAGGCAAAGTGAAGCACCTTCAATGTCATTCAGCAGGGTGGAGTTTGGAGTCTGTTCTGAAGGCACCATGTATTCAGGAGTTACATAGAACTGCCGGTAAACTGTCCCCACATAACGAAAGCAGCTATGCTTAATTTTGGTTAACTTGAAAAAGAAAATTATATTCCTTGAAGTTCTTTAAAAATTTACACTAATACGGTCCTCTACAATGCTGATGTCTCAAGGGGGAGAAAATTTGAGATCTTCCAGTGAGAGATGGGGTAGATATCAGAGGAGGATAGACCACATGTATATATATCTATCTACCCTATCTCTCCCAGGAAACGCTGCATCATTCTCCACCTTCAGACATCAGCATTGTAGAGGACCGGATTATTGTATGTTTTTCTTGAACTTAAAGGAATATGAATTTATATTTCAGGTTAAAAAAAAATATGCACAGCTGCATTCGTTATGCGTGGAAAGTTTAGTGGCAGTTCTATGTAACTCCTGAATACATGGTGCCTTCAGAACAGACTCCAAACTCCACCCTGCTGAATGACATTGAAGGTGCTTCACTTTGCCTGTCAGCCCCTTCCTGGTGAAGTCTGCCACGGGCTGTGTGACACTACCCCCCACCCACCCACCCACCCACCCTCCGGGTGTAGACAAGCATCTAAAGGCTTATTCTGCACCATGATCTGCAATCATTGATCAGGGCTGCGCACTGGAGGCAACCGCCGAGGACCCTGACAGCAGCCGGGGATCGCGGCCGAGTCTTCAACGATGGGAAGGTGAACTAATCCTGGCGGCTGAACCAGAGGACACTTCCAGACCCAGACCCTGGCCGAGGCAAGCTGGCTGATCACTGCCTTCTGTGCTCAAACGGGCACAGGACAGATAGGTCCTGCCGTTGGCCGTAGCCCAGCGTGTGTGCGGTGCTGATCATGTATGGGTGGGGAGAGTGACAAAGTGACTTTGACAAAGTAAAATATAACATTTTGTATGCCGTATTCCTGCTGCACACTTAGAACCTGCTGCTGTCATAGGTATCTTAGTTTAGTTATGGTGTTGCCCTGGTCTAGTGGGGGCCAATTCCTGGGAACACATTCCTGCTGCACACTTAGAACCTGCTGCTGCCTGTCCTGCTGAGTTAGGCCGAGCTATGTGTAGGCCTTATACTCGACCATTAACATCTACCTGCTGCTGCTGTCTGTTCTGATCATGCCAAGTTATGTTTAGGCCTTATACTACACCATTACCTTTACATGCTGCTGCTGACTCTCCTTCTGAGTTAGGCCAAGCTATGTGTAGGCCATATACTCGACTGTTACCGTCTACCTGCTGCTGCTGTCTGTCATGATCATTCTGAGTTATGTTTAGGCCTTATACTACACTATTAGCTTTACCTGTTGCTGCTGCTGTTGCCTGTACTGAATCAGCATTGTTAGTCCCATCTATGTGTAGACCTTATACTATAGTGTTAACATTTAGCTACTTGGGTATGTCCTGATCCTGCGTAGTTGCGTCAAGAAATTTGTAGTCCTTATACTACAGAGTTACCATTTACATGCTGCTGTCTGACATGTTACTGCTGGGTTAGACCCATCAATGTTTAGGCCTTAAACTGTAGCATTACTATTTACCTACTACTGTCTGCTATTATTCTGCCAAGTTATGAGTCTGCATTCTACTACAGTATTAACAAATACCTGTTGATGCTGTCTGTCCTGATCGTACATGACTGATTGATGAAGCGATTAAAAGTTTATTATTTTCTTATTTTCTTTTTTGTTTACATACGGACTTAGGTTCAAACATGTGTTGTCTGTCGTCCTGGAAAAGATGCCTGACTTCCATGTTGACCTCTCTACATCGTTGGTTGTGACTGGTGTTATACTCATCCATGTGGTAATTAAGTTTTGTGAATGGAGCGTTATTGCCACATGTAGATATCGCTATATACATTAATATTTTTTGATAATTCTTGACAAATATGTAATGATGATTTGCACATGCTAGTTTAAAATAAACAATACTTTAAAGGGAGTCTGTCACCTCCATATGGCCATATACAGTGCTTACATGGCTCTGTAGCACACCTATACAGGATTGTAACAGTACCTTTGTCTTTGTCTTTAGACTTGCACCAGCAGGAAAAACTGAGTTTAATTAATATGCAAATGAGCACTCGCAAGTGCCCAGGGAGGAGTTCAGTGTGTAAGTGCCCAGGCTACTCTCTCTTCTTTTCACTTTACTCCTCCCCAGCCTCTGCTTTTGCCCGCCCTCCTTGTCTCTTGCCTCATCGATAGGTCCGGACTTGGAGGGCGGGCAAAGGCAGAGGCTGGGGAGGAGTAAAGTGAAAAGAAGGCAGAGCAGCCTGGGCACGTACACACTGAACTCCTCCCTGGGCACTTGCGAGTGCTCATTTGCATATGAATTAAACTCAGATTTTTCCTGCTGGTGCAAGTCTAAAGAAAAGAACAAAGGTACTGTTACAATCCTGTATAGGTGTGCTACAGAGCCATGTAAGCACTGTATATGGCCATATGGAGGTGACAGACTCCCTTTAAACTTTACAGTATAAACTGTGGAGTATATAAACTTCTTGAATTCATGCCACCATTTTGAGAGTAATTCTACTCATTTCCATGGTTGCAATCATGTGACCACTTCGACATGATGCTTTTTTGGCTCACCTTGCGTTCAATTGGTGAGCCAAAATTGTTCGAACACTTTTTTTTTAATCATGTGAACGCAATGTGTTTGGTCACTCGAGCCCTTTTTGCGTTCCACATTTGATTTTAACACATAATTGCATCACAACTTACTTTCTGTAAGGCGGAAGCTATGCTCTAACATTCACTGTTAACAAAACGGGATGCTAGATCTCATCTATGCTGGTTAGTTCTTAGCCCACTACATTATGTTTCAAATCAGATCATTTTTTTTACACTATTTGTTTTGGACAAATTTTGAAAACTTGTCTATCGAATGAATGATGCACCTATTATTTGTCCAAATACTATTAGTCAAGTTAATATTCTCTTCAAATTTATTTATACATATATTATGTTATTTTTAAAAGCGTAATTACGTTAAAGACAAATTACGAATCAGGAAATTTTTTGTAAATGATTTGCACCCCGACCAAATGATTTGCACCCCGACCAGGTACCTCCGTCGACAGATGCTCTGAGTGCTTTCCGAGGACTCCAAGCACTCCACTTGACACCGTTCGCACTGCAGACCCCACGAACCGCCGCAGCTTGGTTTGGGTCTCACCATCCTCCACCCCATCTGGACCCAAGACCGGGCTTCAGCTTCCAGTGGGTGAACCTCTCCTACATCCAGAGAGCAGGAACCATGAACAAGCTCTTACAAGAGCTTATACTCAGGGGAGTATTTTGATATAGCAATCCCCAAGACTGTAGTTATCGCATTCCCCAAACATGAGCCAAAACTTAATGAAGGTATAAAGTAGCCTCTTTATTTTAACACACAAGCATTTTATACACATCTTCCAACAAGGTTACCACCCACAGGGTTTTGTAAAAACAACCAATAACCACGTACAATACCCTCAGACACTCCCACACAAAATCCTCCCCTCTGCCCGTGATAGAAATACCTCACACTGGGTTGATGCAATCATCACAGGCAGGCGAATACACAATATCCTCTGTCCTGGAGACAACCGAGAAGTAATTCAATTATCTCTCAGGACAAAAGACATCGCCAATACACATAGAGAGACAATGGAACAGACCTCCCTACGCAAGGTATACAATGTCCCACCCTTTTCAATACACATAGACATTTAACATCCCAAAATGGCACGAATTAGACCAGGGGTTCAAGTTAGTCCAAGTCCTTTGTGAACAACGGAGGCCTGGCTGATGAGAGGGCCCATAATCCTGGGGGTAGAGGCTAGTAGCCAGCCCCCTCCAAAACCCAGTGGCGAGGTTGGTTTTGCCACACATCTCCCCCTCCCAGGGAAGACTAACCAGATACCTGACCTCATGCCGGTCGGTATCTGAGTTAGTCTGGCAGTCCACCCACAACCCAATACTGGACCTGTTGAATTTTGGGGCCTGGCTCTGTTCTGTATGTCCCCAGCTGTTGAGGGGGCTTCTGCTACTCCTTGCTTCCTTGTTGCTCTCTAGCTAGGAGCTGTAAGTACTTGGTGGGCAGAGGCTGACTGCTCTCTGCCCCGATGCCAGCTCTTCCGCTGGGGTAGCCTGTGGGATGTCTGGCTCTGGAGAAGGGGATAGAGGAGGACAGAGGCCAACTGCGCTCTTCCCAGATGTCAGCTCTTCCGCTGGGATGGGGTCAGGGAATCCTACCCCCAGGACCTTGTTGCGGATCAGCTGTGGAGAGGAGGGATCGCTTCCCTCCTCCTCCTGGCATTCCTGCAGGGTCGGTGAAAACTCTGTACCGCCCGTCTAGCATCCCGGTAGGCCTGGTGCAGAGACTGCGGTCCCATCTGCATCATTGGAGTTAAGGGTGCTGTCCCCCTGTGGTTGGGGAGAGAGACCGGTTGTCTCCTCTCCCTTCAAAGTACACTGCCACTGGGGAGCAGGACCAACTGTCCCTACTCCCTGAAACTCCGGCTGCCGTTGGGGATCTGGGCCGACTGCCCAGCATCTCTGTAGGGCCGGTGGAGAGACCTCGGTCCCATCTCCACCTGCCATATGGGGTTCCCCCCAGGACCAGTCTATGAGGTCCCCTACCTGTGTAGCTGGGACTGAAGCAGGGAATACTTCAGTCGGGTCCTCCCAGTAAACCTCCACAATATCCTCCCAGCTGAAGGGCTCAGACAGGTTTTATACCCGGTAGAACGATATACTCAAATATAAGAAGGTTGTTTCTCAATATTAAAGCCAATAGATCGGAAGTTGGGGAGAAAGCGGTACTTTCACTGGACACTCAAAAGGCATTTGATTGTATTGAATGGGAGTACTTGTGGGCAGTATTAAAAAGGGTCGGTATAGGGGAGGGATTTATAAGATGGATCCAGTTAATATATCATAATCCGAGGGCTAGGGTGATGGTGGATGGGAGTTTGTCCCTGCCACTTGCCCTCCATCAGGGCACTAGGCAGGGATGCCCTCTCTCCCCATTACTATTTGCTATTGCGATTGAGCCCCTGGCAACTATAATAAGAAATGATAGAGAGATTAAAGGTTTTCAATATGCGGGAGGGGAAGAAAAACTGTTAATGTATGCGGACGATATTTTATTATTTATGCACAATACTGGGGATCAGTTTAATAGAGTGATAGATATAATAGATAATTTTTTTTTTTCTGGATTAAATATTAATTGGGGGAAATCACATATGCTGATACTAGGAGATGCACAAACACAGGGAGATTCAAGGGTGCATGTGCTTGAAAAACACGAGAATTTTAAATATTTAGGTATACAAATTTCTGGAAATATAGAAGAATATGAAAAACTAAATGTACTCACCCTAATAAAAGAACTTAGAACTAAAATACACATTTGGAAAAGATTACCAATGTCAATACAGAGTCGAGTAAATCTAATAAAAATGGTTTTTCTCCCAAAAATACTCTACGTCCTGCAAAATGCCCCATCGAGGCTACCGCTGAATATTTTTAAGCTATTAGCCTAATGGGGGATTTTATTTGGAAGGGTGCTATTCCTAAGATAAAGAAAGAGGTGCTCCAGCTCCCAGTGAGAGAGGGTGGACTAGCTGTCCCGCACAGTTTTTTTTTATTATTTAATAACACAATATGGTCATATAAAAGGTAACTTTAGCGGTTTAGTGGGTAGGCAGGAACTAAATAGATTGGGATGGAAAGAGGAATGGAATCACTTAGAGGTGGTGGAATCAGGTGTACTGGGGAAAAATAACACAGGAAATAGGATATTAAATTCATTGGATTATATATGGGTGGAAATTAAAAGAATATTAGAGATTAAAGGGTTTTTGCATTTTACACTTATTTGGAAAAATCTTAATTTAAAGGAACTGCAAACAATTAGGATTTACATAGACTGGGAAAAAAAAGGGATCAAATATTTAGGCCAGATATTTGAACAGGATAAACTGAAAGACTTTAATACATTGGCTAGGGAGTTTAGGATCCCCCAAAGGGATATATATAAATATTTTCAGCTTAGGAATGCTTTACGGACAGTGGAGCAGGATGATAAATATAGAAGGGAAAAATCTGATAGATTATATAAATTTACTGACGGGGGTGAAAGAGGAGGAATAACCGCAAAAAGATATAGGATTTTGATGGAGGGAAAGAAAAAACGGATAACAATACTTGCCAGGAAAAAATGGGAAAACGAACTACAATAATTTACGGAAGAGAAATGGAAGGACGCTCTTAGAAGCTATGCTAGGGTCTCGGATAGGGGCTCACATAAGATTTCACAGTTTTTTTTATAGTTCATAGGTTGCATCGGTCCCCATGGATGTTGAAAAGAATGGGTGTGAGAGCCTCGGACAAGTGCCCAAAATGTAGGGGAGAGAATGCTGATTTAATACATTGTTTTTGGAGATGCCCCAGATTGTTCAGATATTGGACAGAAACAGCAGAGTCTATATTTCTATTTTTGAAGGTTCAACTATCCGAAGATCCAGTAGCTTGTATATTAGGGGCAACTGAACATCTGAAGGTAAATAAAAATATACGGTTGGTTTTGACCAAAGTATTATTCCAAGCTAGACTCCTTATACTTAAGAAATGGGTAAAGGTAGACCCTCCGACAGCGGAGAAAAGCAGTGGACAACTTGATTAAAGAAGAACAGGTCATGGTGGGCCATAGTAAAAAATCACAATACGCTGCCGAAGTATGGAAAGAATGGTTACTTTAGGGCTGGATAGGATTTTTTTTATTTTTTTTTGTTGCGTCCCCCTCTCTCTCCCTAAGGGTGGTGGGTGGGTAAGGGAAACTAGCTTTTTAAGCACAGAAAATTTAGCTGTTTCTGATAAACCTGAAACTGTAATTATCTATTGTTAATACAGATTTTTCTATTGTTGAAATTATGTTTTTTGGGTACAAATGTACATGTCTTTATGAAACTGAAATAAATAATTTAATTTAAAAAAAATGATAACTTATAGAGATTGACAGTACACCCAGTGTACAAGTTTTCAGTTTAATGAAGAGTTAAAAAGAAAAGAAAAAATGGGGGTGGGCAGCTCGGCATCTGGCGGTTATGCTGCCCACCTGATTGTCTCAGAGAGAGAAGGAAAGAAATTAATCAGCAATGGAAGAAAGTGCTGAGGAATAAGAAAGGAATGCTTCAAGATAACAATGTACTAAAAGATGCAGAAGCATGGTATAAAACAGCCAGAGAAATGAAGAAATTAGGCTGGAATGAAGCCAGAGGACTCTGTCATTCTTCAGCAGGCACGACCCCCACCATATTATCAGCCCCCTCAGTCTCCAGAGGTGTGGACCTGTGAAGTATGTCAGTGCCAAAACAACGCTCTAGGCCCACCTCTTTGTATCCGGTTATCACACAAGATGGCACACCTTATGTACCATCTTCCACTTTGGCGGCCATCTTAACTCCTGCAACTGGCGGCCATCTTAACTGAGGGAACTTCACTCTCTGCCCAGCGGCTATCTTAGTTACTGGTATTTTTTCCTGATATGGCTACAAGCACAAAACAATACATATAGATCTAAGTAGCACCGCATAGAGTACTAAACTCAGTAAGTGAAGGATACAATTATACCTATAATTAGTTATTACTTGTAGTATTGTTTTTAATTAGATTAAATGCCTTAACTTTTATGTTTTTTCCTTTACTAGGATTAAGTCAGCACTTGGAGGCAATTTCATCTCGATTTATAACAGGTTGTTGTGGTTGGTGCAGATGTCCAGTACTCTAGGTCAAGGGGAATTGGGTGAAGATGTTAGGTTAAGTCCTGCATTTGATACAAGGTCAAGTGAAGTACTTGGCCCTGGGGGTCCTGCCCATCTGCTAAAATCACAAAAGGAGGGGATTGTGATAGAAATGGTCTCAACTATAGTAAACTGTAGCTTTAAGGCCAGACAGATTCTGTTCTTTCTGTCTTTCATATGATTTTGCTGAAGAATGCTAACCTTGAGATAAGATTCTGCAGAAGCTTAACTATTACGATGCTGTTAGTATGATCTGGAAGTATTGCCTTATATGAATAACTAACTAATCAAATTACTAGTTTCATCCGTTACCTGTAAGACTGTATGTTTGATTCTTACATTGCTCTCTGTTCCTTCTTTTCCATGCGACCCTCATCCCAGGTAAGCTGTCCACTATGAGTTTGCTAGTGCTATAAGTCTAGTTTCTGTGTAGCTCTGTCCAGTTTATAGTAACAAAGAACCCTAAGGCCCTCCCAGCACCGGCGGTGTGAAGAAAGAAGAAGAAAAGTCTGGGCACTTCATGAGTGTATGAATCTGGTTTCCATCTGTGGACTGGTTATATTGTTAGTTTTTTGTTGGTTTGCCTGTTGTATTAGTGTAAGAGAGAAGACAGGCAGTGAAGAGCATCAGCAAGCTAATGAAAGGTGTAGACATGCCCCCCCTGTGGTAAACTGATCCAGAGGAGTGAGAAGAAGCATGTAGGGAAAATAAAGGGTGGCTGAAAGATAACAAGCTGACAGAACAGGCAGAAGTCAGTCCGCGAGTAGCGAATGAAGTGTGTAGAGGAGGTGTAGAGCGATAGAAAAAGTGGGAAGTATTATTATGAATGTTGTCATGATAATGTAACGCCCCCAAGTGGCATTACCACTGCTACATCCTGCTTCTGTCTGTATATGCAATAACCATGTCCTCTTATGCCTTTATTCCACGTCCTCCCATGCAGTGACCATTTCTTCCTATGCATTAGTGTTTGTTCATGTAATAACCTGGTTCCCCAGCGGGAGGCAGAACACTTGGCAGTGCTACTGTACAGAGGGTGCACTGTACGATCTAGTTAGAACCAGTTAGTTCCTGTACTCCATGCTGTAGGGAGAAAAGCAGACGATCGTCCCTGTGGGACTGAGCTCTCCCTCAAAGCCAGCCAGGACAAGAAGCTCCTAGGATCACAGTGAGAGACAGACTTAGAACAACAGCATTAAGCAGAAAGGAAAGCATTCCTAATTAATATTGCTGACATAGCAGAGCTAAGAGAGTGCACTACAGATTCAGCAGAGAGAATTTTGTTTTCCAAAAGCTGTTTGCCTGCCAAAGTCCTGCTAAAACCTGTTGGGAACCAAGATAAGTTCTGTGGATTGTTTGGATTATCCATATGACCAAGTCTGGACTCTACTTTTATTTCTACACTATCCAAGTTAACTACCCTTTTGCACTGCTTTGGCCATGTATGTGATCCAACCGTATCCAGGTAAGGAGCACCGTGACACGTGCAACACAAACCTCTTCACGGATATTGTGGCTACTTCTACACCACCCTGGCAATCCTACACCTGGGTACTGTGGGGTTTAGCTCTGGTAGACAAGATTAGCTGACGCAGTATAGAGGCAACAACAAGTTCTTTGGATCAAACAGTTCAGTGTTTTCACACTTCAGGCAAGTGACAAAACAAGCAGTCATATTCAAGCAAAAAGTCACCTTGCGGTGTTGGTGGTAATTCACATCATATGGCAACTCTGCCTCAAAGAGTCCTTGAGCATAGCAGCACCAACCTGTTTTCACGCCAAACAGGTAGCAAGCCTTTATCCAGACACAAGGCTCCCAGATCCCAACACAGAGACCCCGCTTCTGAGCCCAGCTGCCTATTTAAGGACAGCCAGGTCCTGCTAAAAACTGGACCGGCACTTAAAATCTGGTCCTTTATTTAACCTCACCTGGCTGTAAATCCGTTCAGCAGCACATGCTGGGAGTAAAATGACTGTTTTCCCAGACAAAACCTCTCACTGTGTCACATACCCCCCCCCCCCCTTTGTTCAACCCTGAAGAGGTGAACACACGCCAGGCAGTGTACCCGGGACAGAGCATCCGCGTTTCCCTGTAACCACGCCTACCTCTGTGTTCCACCGAAAACGTAAAGTTTTGTAGGGAGAATAAACGTTGTGTGACCTGGGCATTTCTGTCCTTGGCCTGGCTCATCCACTTGAGAGGGGAGTGGTCAGTCACCAGGTGGAATTTTTTCCCTAATAAATAAATAATAGTGAAGAGATTCTAGTGCCCACTTGATAGCCAGGCACTCTCTCTCCACTATACTATACTGGGTCTCGGCTGGGGTGAGCTTACAGCTGAGGAAGACAATGGGATGCTCCTCCCCATTGACTTCCTGAGACAGTACAGCACCGAGGCCTACTTTGGAGGCATCGGTCTGTACTATAAACTCCCTTTTGAAGTCAGGCATCATCAAAACTGGGGAGCCGCACAAGGTCAACTTCAAAGCTGAGTAAGACTCTTCTGCCCGATCAACCCAGCAAACCATTGTTGACTTGTGTCCCTTCAAGAGTCCTGTCAAGGGTGTGGCTAGAGTAGCAAAGTGGGGAACAAACCTCATGTAATAGCCCACCATTCCCAGGAATAAGTTTATTTGCCTAGTGGTGACAGGTCGGGGCCAAATCCGTATCGCCTCTATTTTGTTTACTTGGGGTTTTATAACTCCGCGCCCATGGACCTACCCAAGGTACTTAGTCTCTTCTAACCCTATCGCACATTTTTTGGGGTTAGCAGTTAGGCCAGCTTATCAAAGGGAGTTCGCTAGAGTCGGCACTTTGGGTAGGTGACTTTCCCAGTCGGTACTGTGGATGACAATATCGTCCAGGTAAGCTGAAGCGTACCGACGATGTGGACAAAGCACAATGTCCATCAGTCGCTGAAAAGTGGCGGGGGCTCCATGCAGACCAAAGGTTAAGACCTTATATTGATACAGCCCCTCAGGCGTGATGAAGGCAGTTTTCTCTTTGGCAGCCTCCGTTAAGGGCACCTGCCATTACCCATTCATGAGGTCAAAAACAGAAAAATACCAGGCTTGTCCTAACCTCTCGATGAGCTCATCCACCCGGGGCATGGGATATGCATCGAACTTAGAAACCTCGTTAAGTTTTCGAAAGTCGTTTCAAAACTGCAATGTCCCGTCCGGCTTTGGTATCAATACTATAGGACTGGCCCACTCACTTTTTGACTCCTCAGTGACGTCTAGCTGCAACATTAGCTGCACCTCCACCGATATGGCTTGTTGCCGAGCCTCGGGTACCCGGTATGGTTTTAATCAGACTTTTGACTGAGGCTCAGTGACAATGTCATGCTGGATTATGGTAGTGCGTCCAGGGAGGTCCGATGACCCATCCATGTTCGGACTAATGAACTCCCTGGCCTCCTGAGTCTGTTTAGAGGAGAGTCTGTCAGCAATTTTTACTGTGGCAGCCGCCTCTCTTGCATCAGACAGAGGGGCTGGTACCCCTTCTTCTAGAAAACCCGGCCGTGGGCTATCTTTCCACGATTTGAGTAAATTCACATGGTAAAGCTGCTTTGCCTTTCGCCGCCTTGGCTGGTGTACCTTGTAGTTTACATCTCCAATTTTCTCGAGTATCTTGTAGGGCCTCAGCCACCTAGCCAGGAACTTACTGTCCACGGTCAGCACCAGAACCAAAACTGATCACCCGGGTTAAAGATCTGGACCTGAGCCTGCCGATTTATAGAACTGTATGCTCCCTAACAACACTGTCTCTATCCGATCTTGCATCTGGGTAACGTACTCAATGACACTTTTATGTGGAGTGGGTTGTTGTTCCCACGCCTCTTTGGCCACGTCCAAGAGACCGCAAGGGTGTCTGCCATATAGCAAGTCAAAGAGGGGGAGAACCCAGGAGATGTCTGGGGTACCTCTCGCACTGCAAACATGAGATATGGCAGAAGTAGGTCCCAGTCCTTCCCATCTTTAGACACTCATTTTTTCAATTTTTTTTTAAACGTTTGGTAAACCGTTCTACCAGGCCATCCATTTGTGGATTGTAAACGGATGTCCGTAGTTGTTTTATGTGCAGCAACAGAGTTCCCTCATCACCTTGGACATAAAAGGTGTCCCTTGGTCAGTCAGAAACTCTTTAGGTAGTCCCACTCGGGAAAACATCTCCATTAACTCCTTAGCTATGAGTTTGACCGAGGTATGTCGCAGTGGCACTGCCTCCAGGTACCGAGTGGCGTAGTCTAGAATGACTAAGATGTGTTAATGCCCTCTGGCGGACTTCGGTACTGGGATATTCAGTCAAACGGTACTTCGATAATCAGGAGGTACTAGGGGACTATGGAAATGTGGCTGGGGGCTAGTTACTGTATCTGGCAGGTTGGGCAAGACTTACAAAACTCTTCTACTTCTTTGAATATGCTGTAAAACAACTGTAGAATACGATCCTGAGTTTTCTGCAGCCCCAGGTGACCCCTGAGAACATGTTGGTGGTTAGTGATGTCGCGAACATAAAATTTTCCGTTCGCGAACGTGAATTTCCGCAAATGTTCGCGTACGTGCGAACCGCAATAGACTTCAATAGGAAGGCGAATTTAAAAACCACAGGTACTCTTTGTGGCCACAATAGTGATGGAAAAGTTGTTTCAAGAGGACTAACACCTGGACTGTGGCATGCCGGAGGGGGATCCATGGCAAAAAATTACGTAGTTGACGCAGAGTGTGGTAAGTTGAAATCGCGATGCAATTTATAGAACTTGAATTAATTGTATTGCGATTTCAACTTAGAGCTTCTGCCGCCTTCCGTGCTCATGGAGCGTCTCCATCACCATGGGAACGGCTCCATGCTAGAATGTACTGTCGGATTTGAGAAAGTTGTAATCGCAATGCGATGAATGCAGGTTATATTAATCGCATTGCGAATTCAACTTAGAGCTGCTGGGTTCCTAATGGTTGTATTGCTAGAATATAACGAAGATTGAGAATATAGTGTTATATTCGTTATATTCGTCAATTCTAGCAATACAACCATTAGGAACTAAGCTTGCATTCGCAATGCGATTAATATAACCTGCATTATTCACATTACGATTACAACTTAGATCTGAGTTCCTAATGGTTGTATTGCTAGAATTGACAACGAATATAGCGCTATATTCTCAATCTTCGTTATATTCTATCAATATAACCATTAGGAACCCAGCAGCTCTAAGTTGTAATCGCAATGCGATTAATATAACCTGCATTAATCACATTGCGATTACAACTTTGTGACACTGCAGCTTCAGAATTAATCTAAGATGGATGCTGTCCTTGCTTTTTTTGATAGGCGATGGGAGGGTCTGGGAGGGAGGGTCTGCTGCTGATTGGCTGGAATGTGTCTGCTGACTGTGAGGTACAGGGTCAAAGTTTGCTCAATGATGACGTATAGGAGGCGGACCGAACATCGCATATGTTCGCCCGCTGCGGCGAACGCGAACATGCGATATTCGCCGGGAACTGTTCGCCGGCGAATAGTTTGGGACATCTCTATTGGTGGGCTAACTCTAACACGAGTTAGCGATAAGCCTGGGACACCACCAACTGTTCGATGGGTTCACCCCGCAGCTAATTTACCGGATACAACATATCCTGCTGAACCACAAAATGGGGGAACACCGACTTTGCCCCAGCTTGTTGTGGCTTGAGGCTCGGGATAGGGTGGGGTCCCGGTGTTGTGCAGTACCAAAATTATCCCCGGAGACATTGAGGTCTGCCAGCTCAGGCCCTGGTCCTCCACGTCTCCCACCATTACACTCAGTGGGGTTGTCTCCCCCTCTTCCACCAAAGTTGCAGTCACCTCTACCGATGGCCCTTCAGTCTCAGGTTCCCAGGGTTCTTGTCTCCCCTCTGAGCCGGGCCATTCTGCTAGGGTTACCCCTGTCTCATGGGTATCAGCCACTCTCATAGCAGGCCACAGTGCCAGGAAGCGCAGGAAGTCTCTCCCTATTATGAGTTTATAATAAAGATTTGTGGCGCCACCTTGTTGGTCCATTTACCAGCCACCATGGTGAGAGACACCAGCACGGTGGGGTAGTCTTTTAAGTCTCCGTGGCTGCACATCACACCATTTTTCTGGCCAGTATACTCAGGGGATCGCACAAGGGTAGCCCTTACTCCAGCAAAGTCCAGCAAAGCCTCCACCGGAGTGTCTCCCACTTCCACCTGCCACAAGTGATCTAGAGACTCTGGGGTACCTGTTGCACACAGCCTCCTGGCATGTAGCGACTAACAGTAGCCATAGTTAGTGTCCATTGGCTCAACCCAATGGGGACAGTCAGCCCTTACATGGCCAGGCTCCTGACACCGCCAGCAGCCTATGGGTACATCCTGGGTGGGTTTTATCGGCTCAAATATCCAGACCTGGGGTGGAGATTTCCGGGGTTTGCCGACCCACCTCCTGACAGAACCCTCCTTTAGATTCCTGGTAGCTATATAGCGTTCCACCAGGTCCACCATCTCAAGGGCATTGCCAGGAGACACCTGACTGATCCAGTGCTGGAGAGGGTATGGCAAAGCCCTCCAGAACATATCGGCTAATAGTCTATCCAGCATAGTCGGGGACTTAGCACATCAGGTTGTGGTCACCTTTGCAAGAGGTGAAGTAAGTCATAATACTGGGTCTTTGAAGGCTCAGGCGGCTTAAAACCCCACTGATGTACCTGCTGGGCCTGGACTAACACATTCACCCCCAGTCTTGCCAAAATCTCACCCTTTACTTTTTGGTAGTCGGCCGCTTGATCGTCCGGCAAGTCGAAATACACCCGCTAGGAATCGGATGCCAGGAATGGAGCGACGACCTCAGCCCACTGATCACGGGGGAGATTTTCCCTGATGGCCACTTTCTCGTACATCGCCAGGTAGTTTCGATGTCATCTGCGGGGGTCATCTTAGGAATCGCGGCACGGACTGCTTTCCGGGCATCGTGGATGCTCGGGGTTGCTTCTGCTGTTTGCGAAGTCATCACTTGTTGTAGCAGCAACTGGTTAGTCTCCTGCTGCTGCTTATTAACCTCGCGTTGCTGCAGATTAGCCTCCATGAGGGCCTTTACAACAGCCTCCATTTTGTCGTGGGGCACTGGTTGTAATACAGCTGGTTTAATGTACAACATACAACCGTGCCTGAAAAATGCAGAAACCAAAAATATCGGCGTTCACGCCAGCCTCACTGCTCTTGCCCGCATCCTCCACCAATTGTGGGGACTCTCTCTAGCAAACAGGATTAGTGGACGCAGTATAGAGGCAACAACAAGTTCTTTGGATCAAATATTTCAGTGTTTTATTCACACTTTAGGCAAGTGACAAAACAAGCAGTCATATTCAAACAAGTCATATCAAGTCACCTTGCGGTGTTGGTGGTAATTCACACCAGGCGGCAATTCTGCCTCAAACAGTCGTAGCTGATAGCAGCACCAACCTGTTTTCACGCCAAACAGGTAGCGAGTAGTGTTGAGCGAGCATGCTTGGCCGAATACCTGTTCGGCTCGAGACTCGCAATGATCGGCATATGGCGGTACTCAGCCGAGTACCGCATGTGCTATAGTGCCATGCTCGAGTCTCCTTCCCGCACGTTTCGCGGCTGCTAAGCAGCCAATAAACATGCAGGTAAGTACTGCCATCACTGTAATTCCAGTAGCCATGTTGGCTACTGGCATTACAGTGATTAGCTGGCCGAAACGCGTAATCGGGTGCTATATAGCACCTGATGACGCGGGTTCGGATCATTGGGAGTCAGGGAGAGCTGCGCTTAGGAAGGGACAGACAGTGTAGGGAGTTTGTGATCGCAATTTATTCAATTTTAAAACGTTTAAAAGACCCAAAAGTCCCTTTAAGGAATATTGTGTGTGGTGGCAGCAATTTAATCTTGCAAAGTAGTCTTCAATTATTTTTTTTTCCATACTTTGCGATTCTTTTTCTATAGAGGGTGTCTGCAGTGACTTGTGACATCTGTTCAGCATGACTTCTGTGTGTCAGGGGCAGAGATAGGAAGAATATTATTGAAAACAATTATATTTTTTCCATAATTTATCCATAATTTTCCTATAAACGGTCCCTGCAGTGAATTGTCACATCTGTGCTTCAATAGCGTCTGTGTATCAGGCCCACATATTGGGAAAAATATTAGTGACAACAAATATATTTTTTCCATTATTTATCCAAATTTTTCCTATATATGGACCATTTATAGGAAAAATTTGGATAAATAATGGAAAAAATATATTTGTTGTCACTAATATTTTTCCCAATATGTGGGCCTGATACACAGACGCTATTGAAGCACAGTGAATTGTCTCATCTGTGCTGCAATAGCGTGTGTGTGTGTCAGGACAAGAGATAGTAAAAATATAATCTATTTTCCTTTTTCCATACTTTTATGTAATTTTTCCATATACTGTGCTTGCTGTGAACTGTGACATCCGTGTCACATTTTGTGTGTCAAGCGTGCATATAACATTTAATATGAAGAAGGCAAGCATTAAGAGACGGGGAAGTGGCCGTGATGCTGATGATGCACGCAGAGACTGTGGCCCTGGGCACGTTGAAACTGTGCCTCAATACGCAGTCCCCAGCCGCCACAATTTTTCAAGGTGTGCCGTGCCAGCCTTACACCAACATGTGTCCCTTAACATCATACGTGCTCCCACGGACACATGGACAAGTGCTTTCGGCCAGGGACGCTACATTTCCCTGACGGCACACTGGGTGAATGTTGTGGAGGCTGGGACCAGACTGAGCTGTGGCTCTCGCCCACAAAAATTTTAAAATGGTCAGCTCGGCAGCCAGCCCTCATCCACAACATTTTTAGCATGGTCAGCTTGGCAGAAGGCCCTCGTCCACCCTATTTTTTAAATGGTCAGCTTGGCAGCAGGCCCTCATCCACAACATTTTTAAGATGGTCAGCTCGGCAGCAGGCCCTCGTCCACCCTATTTTTTAAATGGTCAGCTCGGCAGCAGGCCCTCATCCACAACATTTTTAAGATGGTCAGCTTGGCAGCAGGCCCTCGTCCACCCTATTTTTTTAATTGTCAGCTCAGCAGCAGGCCCTCATCCACAACATTTTTAAGATGGTCAGCTCAGCAGCAGGCCCTCGTCCACCCTATTTATTAAATGGTCAGCTCGGCAGCAGGCCCTCATTCACAACATTTTTAAGATGGTCAGCTCGGCAGCAGGCCCTCCTCCACACAATTTTTAAAAGGGTCAGCTCACCAGCAGGCCCGCAACTCTAATCTTTTACAGGGTCAGCTCAGCTGCAGGCCCGCAACTCAAATCTTTTACTGTAAAACAAAACCTGCAATGCAATAGCTCACTGCAAACCAAATGCATAATAATTGCTAGTGCTATACCTATAAATTAGAGATGCTTGGCATATCATTTTGTACAAAATTATCTGAGCCCGTCTGCCGCACGTCAAGGCGATCTCTGTAAGACGGGTTCTTAACACTAAATTCTACCTGTTATGTGCCATGACGGCTGCCATACAATTCAGGGAGTGTAGGTTTCACATGCATGCTGGGCCTGCTTTAATTTCTGTCATTTTTGGTGCCAAAATGGCCTCCATTATATCCAAGAAATGCAGGTATCAACATGCATGCCGGGCCCACTCCACACCACTCCTGGTGCCAAATGGCCACCAAAAAATGCAATGAGAGTCCACAACTATATCTCTCCTGGTGCCAAATGGCTTCCAGTGAGTGAGGGGGAGCAGGCCAAGCTATATACTCACACTAATTAAAATCAGCCTATGGGGCAGACGAGCTGGTCAGGAGTGCACGACTGAGGTGTCAGCCACACCTCCAGCACAAGCTGCAAAGAAAAAGGGGGTCAGTCAGCACATCCCAATGCACAGGGGCACATTGCTATGGCTGAGAACAACACTGTGAAACAAAACATGCGATGCAACAGCTCTCTGCAAACTAAATAAAGTACAAAAATGCATAATAATTGCTAGTGCTATACTTATAAATTAGAGATGCTTGGCAAATCATTTTGTACATAATTATCTGAGCCCGTCTGCCTCACGTCAAGGCGATTTCTGTAAGATGGGTTCCTAACACTAAATCTTTTACTGGGTCAGCTCACATGCAAGCCCGCACCTAAAATATTTTGCTATAATCTTCTTTGTCTAATAGTTGTAAGTTGAAAAATTTGCTATAAAAAATTAGTATTACGAAAATTCGAATTATGAAAATCTGAATATTACACAATCATTACCTTGCCGATTTTTCGAGTAAAAAAAATCGTAGAATATAACGAATATTCGGATTTGCGAATATTCGACTAATATTCTACAAAATATTCGCGAAATATCGCAAATTCGAATATGACCCTGCCGCTCATCACTAGTGGTGATATCTGCCCTTTATCCCGACCTTGAGGAAGAGGTGTGGGAGACCCAGGGAGATGCATCGGAGTCCTGTCATCTGGGGAAGTTGTTTGTTCCTTCCGAATTACGACACAAGGTGTTTGAGGAGCATCACTATAGTTCTTACAGAACACCCTGGGAGCATATCCACGGTCGATCTGATTTCTCGTAGATTCTGGCGGCCGGGGTTGCATAAATGTGTTGAGGGCTATGTGTCAGCTTGTGGTATTTGTACACCTTCAATGTGTCTCAGCGTCAAGTTCAGAGGATAAAAAAAAAAGATTTGAAGAGACTGGAGACGTTTTGGACAAGGCCATGTCAGGCCGACCTCGCAAGACAACTGCTCAAGAGGACCGTTTGTTGGCTCGAAAATCCAAGGCCAGCCCATTTTCCACTGCAGCAGAGCTCCACGAGACCTGGTCACCTGAAGTCCCTGTGTCAACCAGAACAGTTTGTCGGATTCTGTCTCGAAATGGCCTCCATGGTCGAATCAGTGCCCATAAGCCAGCACTAAACAAAAGACAATTGAAAAACCGTGTGGCATTTGCCAAGGCCCACAGCCTGCTAAAAGGATGGATGCTGGAAAAGTGTCAGAAGGTGCATTTTTCAGATGAATCTTCTGTTGAATTTTACCACAGTCGCCGCAAATATTGTAGGAGACCTACTGGAACCCGCATGGAGCCGAGATTTACCCAGAAAACAGTAAAGTTTGGTGGAGGCAAAATCATGGTCTGGTGTTACATCCAGTATGGGTGTGTGTGAGGGATCTGCAGGGTAGAAGGCAACATCAATAGTCTAAAATACCAAGAAATCTGAGCTACCTCTTATATTCCCAACCATAGAAAAAGGCCAAATTCTGCAGCAGGATGGTGATCCATCGCATACTTCCATCTCCACATCAAAGTTCCTTAAGGCGAAGAAGATCAAGATGCTCCAGGATTGGCCATCCCAGTCACCAGACATGAACATTATTGAGCATATGTGGTGTAGGATGAAAGAGGAAGCATGAAAGACGAAACCAAAGAATATTGATGAACTCTGGGAGGCATGCAAGACTGTTTTCTTTGCTATTCCTGATGACTTCATCAATAAAATGTATGAATCCTTGCCAAACCGCATGGATGCTGTCCTTCATGCTCATGGAAGTCATACAAGATATTAAATTTGGATCTCACAGCACCACTACTTAATTTGCTGACATATTTTTGGATTTGCAGTAAAGTTGTTGAATTTCTGTATAGGCGACAAAACTTTTGTCTTGCCAAAATTTGACCTTTTAATAAATAAATATTTTTTCAGTGAAACTAATTTATTTCAGTGCATTAAACATCATTTGGGAGGGCTTTAGCTTTTCATGGGCTATTTCTAACACCAATTGATTAATAAAAAGTCAGGTTAATAGCAGGAGTTTCTACAAAATAGAGAAGCGACAAGACTTTTGTCAGGGACTGTACAGGGATTATTGCCTGGAGCACAATCGAGGGTGTTATTATTACTGGGGGCACTCTAGGGGACATTATAGCTGCTGTGGACACTATAGGGACATTTGGGGTAATTTATCAAACTAGTGTAAAGTAGAACTGACTTAGTTGCCCATAGCAGCCAATCAGATTCCTTCTTTCAGTTTTGACAGCTTTTTTGGAAATCCACTTCTACTTTACACCAGTTAGATAAATGACCCCAATTATGTCTGATAGGGTCACTATCTTTTCAGCAGTACAGTACCTGGGGCATTGGGGAGCACAACGGGCACAGTATTGGGGGTGGCAGCAGAATGACACTGTGTGGACACCAGGATGGGGAGGTTGATGGAAAAATGTACAAATCTAACCTGTCTGTGTTACAAACTGTTTAGAGACGAGTTGCGGCTGAAAGAATTTGTCATGGCGGTCTGGGTCAAATGGAGGAGAAAAGGAAAGAGAAGGTCTACATGACAGGAGATGTCCCTGAATGTTAACGGTATGTGGTGCTATATTCTCCTTCATGTCTTTTTTATTACAAAGGAGCCAATTTGGGGTATTTTTTTAGTCTGGAGATGTCATATGGCCTTGGAAGAGACTGTGGCGCTCACAAACCACGGCAGCCTCTTCATGCAAAAAATAAATAAAAAGTAAATAAACTAAAATCAAGGGAGGGGCCCAAGTTGTGTAGACAGCCCAGGGCCTATCATGCACTTAATCTGCCCCTGCCCCTAATACTTCCTGACTACTAGCCCCTGACTGATACCTCCTGACTGATAGCCCCTAACTGATACCTCCTGACTGATACCTCCTGACTGATAGCCCCTGACTGATACCTCCTGACTGATACCTCCTGACTGATACCTCCTGACTGATAGCCCCTGACTGATAGCCCCTGACTGATACCTCCTGACTGATAGCCCCTGACTACTAGCCCCTGACTGATACCTCCTGACTGATAGCCCCTAACTGATACCTTCTGACTGATAGCCCCTAACTGATATTTTTTTTTTAATCAAACTGAGAGGTGTAACCCAATCTGCTGGGCCCTAATGCAAAATCTGTAACATCCCTGTTTACAGTGTGCCATTTTATAATCCTGGTGTCTTCTTCTATTGCAGAGGGGGCTGCACATCCCTGACCAAATATGTCTACACAGTAAACTCTGCCCAGGAGAAATCATCATGGTGGTCTGGACCAGATGGAGAAGAGAAGAAAAATGAACAACTGGAACCAGTGAAGACGTCACCTGGAAATCACTGGACTAACATTTGAGGGAGGGGCACATTTTGCCTACTCTGCCTAGGGCACCAAAATACCTCGTCCCAGTCCTGCTGAGGGGGTATAAGAGGGGAAGACTACAACTCCCAGCATGTCCAGACCGTTATTATATGATATCAGAGGACATTACAGGAGGAGTATAAGAGGAGAGGACTACAACTCCTAGCATGTCCAGGCCGTTATTATGTGATATCAGAAGACATTACAGGAGGAGGGATAAGAGGAGAGAACTACAACTTCCAGCATGTCCAGCCTGTTATTATGTGATATCAGAGGACATTACAGGAGGATGTGTGAGAGGAGAGGACTACAACTACCAGCATTTCTAGCTGTCACAGTCTATCCTTCAGTTCTCCATGTTCTTTTCATTACAATTCTCTGCCTCTCCCGCACTGGTCACATGATGGTGACATCATCACCACTTATTTCAGCTGCTTAGCTCTGTCCCTCCTGCTCTGGAGGTGCCGCCCACCAGCCAATAGAAACATAGAAACTTAGAATGTGTCGGCAGATAAGAACCATTTGGCCCATCTAGTCTGCCCAATATACTAAATACTATGGATAGCCCCTGGCCCTATCTTATATGAAGGATGGCCTTAAGCCTATCCCATGCATGCTTAAACTCCTTAACTGTATTTGCAGCTGCCACTTCTGCAGGAAGGCTATTCCATGCATCCACTACTCTCTCAGTAAAGGAATACTTCCTGATATTACTTTTAAACCTTTGCCCCTCTAATTTAAAACTATGTCCTCTTGTAGCAGTTTTTCTTCTTTTAAATCTTCTCTCCTCTTTTACCTTGTTGATTCCCTTTATGTATTTAGCAGTTTCTCTCATCTCCCCTCTGTCTCGTCTTTCTTCCAAGCTATACATGTTAAGGTCCTTTAATCTTTCCTGGTAAGTTTTATCCTGCAATCCATGGACCAGTTTAGTAGCTCCCCTCTGAACTCTCTCCAAAGTATCAATATCCTTCTGGAGATATGGTCTCCAGTACTGAGCACAATACTCCAGATGAGGTCTCACTAGTGCTCTGTAGAGCGGCATGAGCACCTCCCTCTGTCTACTGGTAATGCCTCTCCCTATACACCCCAGCATTCTGCCAGCATCTCCCGCTGCTCTATGACATGGTCTGCCTACCTTTAAGTCTTCTGAAATCATGACCCCTAAATCCCTTTCCTCAGATACTGAGGTCAGGACTGTATCACTGATTGTATATTCTGCTCTTGGGTTTTTACGTCCCAGGTGCATTATCTTGCACTTATCAACATTAAATTTTAGTTGCCAGATTTTTGACCATTCCTCTAGTTTTCCTAAATCCTTTTCCATTTGGTGTATCCCTCCAGGAACATCAACCCTGTTACAAATCTTTGTGTCATCAGCAAAAAGACACACCTTACCATCGAGGCCTACTGCAATTTCACTGATAAAGATATTAAACTATATGGGTCCCAGAACAGATCCCTGAGGTACCCCGCTGGTAACAAGACCATGGTCTGAATATACTCCATTGACTACAACCCTCTGTTGTCTGTCCCTCAGCCACTGCCTAATCCATTCAACAATATGGGAGTCCAAGCCCAAAGACTGCACTTTATTGATAAGCCCTCTATGTGGACCACACCTATTCCCATGACTCTACTGTAATCAAGGTAATGAGAGAATCCCAGCAACGTTTTTCTTCTGAGTAGATATGCTTTTATTTCATCCACAAATGATACGGTACAGGACGCGTTTCGGCCCGTCCAGCCTTTCTCAACTGCATAATGTCAGAGTAACCAGAAACAATATATATAGGTGCTCAGTGTAGCACACCTGATAATGACATCATCAATTAATCAAATGAGCAGGAAGTGACATTATGTATGAGAAAAAAAAAAATATCAAATCTACCACATATCAAAGATTTTTAATCCTTGATATCGCCGATCATTGTGATGTGGCTATCTGAAAGAAAAAATACATCATATATTTAAAAACACATAATTTCATAGTCCCTATTGAGCCCTCTAGGTTGTAAAGTGTCTAATGTGTGTATCCAAAAGGCCTCCCTCCTCGGTAACGCTTTTTTTATATCACCACCCCTTCTCGGTTGGTAAATCTGCTCAATAATCGGATATTTTGAACTGTGTTATGGAGTGATTGTGGTTGTGGAAATGGTATGGGTAATAGCAGGTTCTTCTTACGTATTGTCGACTCTTTGGCAGATTGCATCGTTTCCCCTACATAGAGAAGGCCACACGGGCACTTGTAATGTAAATTACATTCGAGGTATCGCAGGTATAGAAGCCATTAATCCTGTAAGGTTTTCCTGTGTGTGGATGATAAACAAAATGGACCCTTAATCACATTGGAGCACTGCGTGCAGTGTAGACATGGGAATGTCCCTGGTTTTTGTTGTGTGAGGGTTCTCTCTGTATGTTGTCCGCATGTACCAATCGGCCCCTCAGACTTGGACCGCGTTTATTGCAGATTAAAGGGGGATTCTTAAATTCTTCAACTGTAGGGTATGCTTTCTGCAAAATACGCCAGTGTTTGTGTATAATATTGGGAGTGTTTCGTGTACTTATAGGGACATATAGATTTTTATTGCTGAGGGACAGGTCCCGGACGGGGTCTCCCTTATCAGGACGAGTGCCCTGTGGTCAGTATATTTCCTAGTATCAGGGTGAAGCGGTTAGCTAGCCACAGGGCATGAATAGGGACCCTACATAGCTGAGCATCACTGCCATCTTTACGTTGATTGGACATCATCCTCAGGTGGGTACGATACAGCTCAAGTTATCGGAGAAGGATCTGATGACCGTCCCTTGGTACCGGTAGGAAGTGCTGGTTATTAGTGCCGCCGTTTTTTTTGGGATACTTATGGTTGTATAATCGGGGGTTCATTTACCCTTGATCCCAATCGCTGATTTTGTTTTGCACTTTATTTTTGGACACAACTTATTTTATTTGTATTACTACTAGATGTTCTGTTTTAGGATTACATTTTTGAATAGTATAATTTGATCCCTGGTGATCTGAAGCGCAGGCACTCATCAGTTCTGGCTTCTCACTTTGGAATAATACATATTGTGTATAATATTATCAAAATGATGGTTAAAAGGATGGAATTTATGTATAAAAGCTATCCGATTGGTATTCCTGTCCCTCTTTTGATATGTCTCATCCCCTAGTTGTGATAAAGTCTCATTTCTAGCTGCTGTTAATATCCTCTCTGGATAGCCCCGATCTAGAAATCTAGATGTCATCTCATTCATCCTTAGACCTTGTTGTGCTGAAGCAGTGACTATCCTTTTTAACCTGTAGGTATTGTGACTTGGGGATAGCCTTTTTCAAAGAGGCGGGGTGCACACTTTGATAATGTAAAATGCTGTTTCTGTCGGTCTCTTTTCTATATATATCTGAATGGTGTCTAAGAAATTGATAGAATGTTGATCATACACCATAGGGAACCTTAGCTCCTCCCAGATACTATTCAAGTTATCGAGGGACTCGAGCAAAAAATGTCATCAATAAATCTCTTCCATATGTGTAGATATCTCTGGAAATCCTCATGTGTATAGATATACTTCGTTTCAAAAGATGACATATAAGCATTTGCGTAGGGCGGGGCCACATTCGAGCCCATGGCGGTCCCGCGGCACTGTAAATAGAATCGGTTGCCAAAAAGGAAATAGTTCTCATGTAACACCAAATGCAAAAAATCCATAAAAAATGCCTGTTGGTCCTTGGAATAATCACTGGATTGCAATAATTCCTTTGTGGCCTCCATTCCCTTTCTATGTTCAATAGAGGTATATAAGCTGACCACATCAATGGTGACCAGCCAACAATCCTCCGGAATATCATGTAATTCGTGTAAGATCTTCAAAAAATGTGAAGTGTCCAACAGGAATGAGTCTGTATACCTAACCAAATGTGTCAGTGCTTTCTCCAGTATCATGGCTAGTGGAGAAAGAACTGAGTCTACTGAGGAGACTATCGAGCGACCTGGGGGATCCACCAGGGTCTTATGTACCTTGGGGAGTATGTAAAGAACCGGTGTAACCGGTGAATAGTTAATAAGAAAATCATACATTCTTTTATCAATAATCCCTCGGTTGCTATACATGGTCACCAAATTCGAGATCTTTGTTTTAATTTCATATAAGGGATTGTGGTCTAACGGCCGATATGTGTCGCTATCGGAGAGTTGGCGCCACACTTCTGACAAATAATTTTCTTTATCCAAGATAACAATAGAGCCGCCCTTATCGGCTGGGCTTAATTACAAGTGAATTATCATTTATGAGATCGTGTAGGGCCTTCCTCTCCTGAGGACTAACATTCTGTGTGGAAAATAGATCTCCCCTCAAAGCTTTTTCTATATAGAACTGGGTTTCTTTGGTCACCAACTGCTCGAAAGTTTCCACTGGATGATAAGTCTTAGGTGGTGTATAGGTACTCTTAACCCTTAGGCCAAAGTCAGATAATGCCAACACACCATGCACATTTCCACTCCGGTCCCCTACCTGAGACCTCGTCTGTACGCTTGATGCCGGCGCTCGTTCCAAACCCCCGGTGTTTTCTGCCCGCCCAGCGTTTCCTCGCGGAGGACGCCGTTCAAAGCCTCTCCTGGAAAAAGGGAGCTGATCCTGTGAAACCGGAGCGAGGTTTCTGCCAGGAATCTTGCCATCGGTATACTCTGTTAAGGGAGTAATCTTCACTGTCACAAAGAAATTTGGATCGCTTCTTCTCACTGGTCTCTTTGCGGTAGGTTGAGATGTATGTCTCCACCGTCTCCTTCAACTTCTTAAATTCCTCCCGATTCAGAGAATCTTGCAGCTGCTGTTCGGTAGTTGTAATGTTGTTTTTCATCTCCACAATAGCCTTCTGCAATCTATCAACGGTTAATAAAAGACGATCTAATGAGCATTTGTTGATTATCTTGATAAAATCCGCACAATGATTCGAATCATCCGAGAAAAAAGCCGGGCGGAGATGTACTCTCACCCCCCTCGGGATGCGTTGTAGTCTGTAGTATTCGGCAGCGTGTCGCTCATAGGAAGTGAGTCTCCTGGATTCTCTTTCCCACCGAGGAGGGAGGCCTTTTGGATACACACATTAGACACTTTACAACCTAGAGGTCTTAATAGGGACTATGAAATTGTGTGTTTTTAAAATATATGATGTATTTTTTCTTTCAGATAGCCACATCACAATGATCGGCGATATCAAGGATTAAAAATCTCTGATATGTGGTAGATTAGATTTTTTTCTCATACATGATGTCCCTTCCTGCTCATTTGATTAATTGATGATGTCATTATCAGGTGTGCTACACTGAGCACCTATATATATTGTTTCTGGTTACTCTGACATTATGCAGTTGAGAAAGGCTGGACGGGCCGAAACGCGTCCTGTACCGTATCATTTGTGGATGAAATAAAAGCATAGCTACTCAGAAGAAAAACGTTGCTGGGATTCTCTCATTGCCAGGTGTTTGCCCCTTCCCGCGCAACGCATCCAGGTATCGTGAGTTGTCAATTGGATTTAAGGTCTACTGTTATCAAGTCCCCTCCTGCACTGACCACATGATAACGATGTTCTTCTCAACCACCCCTCTCTACTGTTCAGCCCCGCCCCCTGCACTGATCACATGACAGTGACATCATCACAGGTCTTTCACCACCACTTATACTTTCTACCACTGAGCTCCACCCCCTGCACTGATCACATGATGGTGACATCATCACAGGTCCTTCATCACCACTTCAGCTGCTGAGCTCCGCCCCCTCCTGATCACATGACAGTGACATCATCACAGGTCCTTCTCTACCACTTCTCTCCACTGCTGAGCTCCGCCCCTCCAGATCACATGATGGCGACATCATCCCAGGTCCTTCAGCTCTTGCAGTGCAGCAGTTACAAAGCAGGTCCTAGTCGGTAGTCACTGCTGTGGTGTCTGGAGCCTCTTCTTCTCTCTGGTATCAGCGATTTCTTTAGAATCCCCCTTAATCCCCGGGGGCGGGGGGCTCTGAGAAGCGGGGTCTCTCCAGGAGCAGTAAGTGCGGTTCTGGATCTCACTAATGCTCTTGTCCCTGGAGGATTTCCAGCCTCTCCTCTCCTCATAAAGGCGCCTGCAGTACTAGAAGCCTCCAGCTCCTCCAGTTCTCTCCTCTTCTTCTGAATCACCACCAAGGATGGACAGGAAGGAGATCAGCAGAAGAATATTAGACTTCACCTTGGAGATCATCTCCCTGCTGAGCGGAGAGGTAAACTTTTCTAGATTTCTTTCCTCTATATTATATTCTGTAACAAGTCAGACATCGGGAAGGAGAATCCATCATAGGAAGTGATAGGAAGAGTCCAGGGTCCTGGAGAACGGCCTCCAGATCTTCCAAGTCAAGGAGAACCTAAAGATCGGCCACCAGTATGGTCCAGTGATGGATTATGGAGACCAATAGTCATGTTGTAGGAGCCATGAGAAGGTAAGTAGGCACGTTGTACCCAGGAGAAGAGGAAGCAGAGGAGGAGATGGCCGGAGTGTGGTCTGGGGGAGGATTTCTACCACTAGTCTGACATCTAGATGATACTGGACTATAACAAGGAGGCCTCCACTACATCTAGAGGAAAGAAGGTTTCTCCACCAACATAGAAGAGGAGTCTTTACTGTGTAAGAGCAGTGAGACTATGGAGATCTCTGGAGTCCAGAAGGGGCCTGGAGGTCTGGAGGGTAAAAATATTTCAGCTTCTAGTGACTAGATTACTGGAGATGGGGCCATGATCCAGGGAGTGATTCTGAGTGTAGGTCTGGAGTCAGGAAGGAATTTCTTTCTCTAAGTGCCTCTCTCCATCCACAGGATTACACCATAGTGAAGAAGACAACGGGGGGGACTCCCATCATCCATGAGTCAGAAGGGTGGAGCAGGACCCCCATCACAGAGCCTCTCCCCCTGATACATGAGCAGAAGATCCTAGAACTCACCCACAAGATGATGGAGCTGCTGACTGGAGAGGTGACACTGCTGGGAATGCTGGGAAATTCTCCAGTAACAGCACTGGAGGGGTCTGGGTGATGACGGTGTCATTGTGTTGTCAGGTTCCTGTAAGGTGTCAGGATGTGGCGGTCTATTTCTCCATGGAGGAGTGGGAGTATGTAGAAGGACACAAGGATCTGTACAATGAGGCCATGATGGAGGCTCCCCGGCCTCTAACATCACCAGGTAAGAAGATATCTAACTGATTATAGAGGTGTAAGGGTCCACTGGATACAACTCCCATCATCTAATCATGATATATATATAATATTTTGCTTGTGTCTCCACAGATGGATCCAGGAGGAGAAATCCCCCCGAGAGATGTCCCCGTCCTCTGTATTCCCAGGACTGTCCAGAGGAGAAGCTCCCAGAAAACCATCAGGTAGATGGAGCTGAGCCCTATACACATCTATATAGGGGGGTCCTGCAGCCATAGAGGGGTCATAGATTGTGGGGGTCTCTTATGTGGATCTGTCAGATTTCCCACCTGTCTGCTGTATTGTCCTGAATTGTTACAGATGACAAATCAGGGGAAAGATGTGACTGATATTAAAGTGGAGGATGAAGAAGAGCGGATGATGGGCGATCCCCCGTGTAAGAGTGAGGTGGAGGAGGACATTCCAGTCCATGTGACCACAGGTATGGAGTAATGAATGGAGGAAGGGAATTGGGAGGTTTCTTCAGATGAAGCTCCACCTTAGAGCTGCAGTAAAGGAGCACTCCGGGCAGTGACCCCTGTGTTATGTACAGGAGCGGAGGGAGCTGTGACTGCACATAGACATCCTCTCCAGGATCTTCTCTCCATCCTCTCATGGTCCAGACTGAACACTCGGCTTAGTATCAGGAAACCCAGTTTATCTAGTTAAAGAGATTCCTTCATCAAAATGGGGTATTTTATAAATCTCAATATTTATTGAAAACTGTTTCATTTTGGCCGTACTTTCCCATATTATCTCTTGCCGCCCCCATCATTATTATTAAGTAAACGGGGCGAGAGGTGTATGGAGCAGGAGCAGGACCACGAGCTGTTGGTAAAACAAAGCGGGAACTGCGTAGACGCATTGGGGAACATTTAGGGGACATTAATAATAGGAAGGACACGGTTGTGTCCCGCCACGTGAATGCTAATCACTCTGCAACCCCAAATGCATTAAAGCCATCGGTATTGAAGTTGTCCCACCACCCATACGTGGAGGTGATTGGGACCGTACTCTGTTACAACATGAGGCCGGGTGGATTCACACACTACGCACGGTGTCCCCATTGGGTTTGAATGAACAGCTGTTTTATTTGAGGCTATTACCAGTAATTGTGCTTTATCACCTATTGAATCGGTACACCATTATTGCCATTACCCCTGCATCTCTCTACATCCATTGTTACAGTTGTGTGTTTACTTCTGTGCACTACCTACTTTTAGGTTTGGACCTTTCTGACCTATTTACCTTTTGATATCTAAACGCCATGTAATGCCCCCTATATGTAGCGCTGTCCTATATTCAGGACCGCGCGGTTGCGCATTGCCGGTAGCTTGTCCTCCCCTGGCAGGCACTCTCGGTATCGAGCGCCTGCCGCGCATGTGCGGTTAGCGCCAGCAAATCACGTCTGACGTCGCCGCGCTGCGTCTCAGGCCTCGTTATGAGAGTAAATCGAAACATGCAGTAGGGACTAGCTGCACTAGGGCACTCTAGGGCCAAGTAGCTTGAGGGCAAGGTTCCGGACAGGGTCATTCTTCTCAGGACGGGTGCTCCGTGGCTAGGATGTTAGGGCCAGCACAGCACCCGTACCCTAGGGCTGTCTAGGGATCTAGCGCCCCCCCCTCCCCCGCACCTGTCTGGTACTTGCTCTATTTTACAGGATCATGCTAATTCTTGTGATTCTATGAAGTCTGGATGAACCTTATTATCTGGTAGGACTATCGGTTATTTTTTGGTGCCGCCGTGCACCTTTATGTTGGAGTTTTATCGAGTACTCTGATTATTGGAACATTGTTTTTGTTTTGATACATTCTAAGGGATTATTATTAATCTGACTGATTAAAAGTTATGTTTTATTAAGGATCACCCATTCTCTTCAGTGGTATCGGCTGTATTATAAAAGCTATCCCAGTCTTTTAATCCCTTATGTGCTGTGATCAGTAGTGCCTGCGGTATCTGAGTGGTTGTATAGGGGAGGGGCTTACTCTGCCCTCTGATCAGAGCACCCGTGGTGAACTCGCAGGGCTCTGATTGTTTGCTATGATAGCCTGCGACCTTATGAAGGCTGAAAAGCGGATCCTAAGGCTCAGTCTGACTGGCAGCCTGTGAAAATCCCATAGACTATGATAGTATATTATTGCAGTCTATGGTACAACGATCACATGTACATGTCCCCTAAGGAGCCACTGAGGCACAGAGTAAGAGCTTCATGTCAATTTTAGCGTATAATGAACACCATAAAAACAAAACCCCCCAAAAATGGCAGAAATGCAAGACATAGTGAATTAATTGGTGCCAAGAAAATAAAAAAACTTGTCCCACACAAAAATAAGCCTCATCAGAAGTGAAAAAGGTTATGGTTCTTGGAAGGTGGGGCGGAAACAACGGAAACGCAAAAATTACAATTGTCTCAGTGTTTAATTCCTTCAAGACAAAGCCAATTTTCATTGTTGCATGTTTTATTTTTCCTCCCCACATTCCAAGAGCCATAACCTGGAATTTTCCGGTCACACACCCGTATGAGGGATTATTTTTGGAGGAAAAAATATTTTTAAATTTATTGGAAAACGTGAAAAAAAGTGAGGTAAAATAAAAAAAAGAAAACAATTCCTCCAAGGTTTTTTGAATTTTGATTTTACGACTCCCACTGCACTAAAAATGACAGAACGTTCTTATTCTGCGGGTTAATACAGTTACAGCGATACCAAATCAGTATAGTTTTTACTTTGTTTCACTACTTAAAAGACCTTTAAAAGAAAACTTAAAAAAATTCCTTTACATCGCCATTTTCTGTCTACCGAGCTGTATGAGGCTGTGTTTTTTTTGTTTGTTTGTTTTTTTTTAGCAAACTGTAGCATCATTTTTGGGGTACGTATGGCTTTTTTTATCACCGTTAGGCCTCTCTACCACGGGCGTGTGCGCATTTGCGGATCCGCAATACACGGGCGCCGCTCCGTGGGCATTCTACATCACGATGCGGACCCATTCACTTCAATGCGGAAAGATGCGGAATGGTGCGGAACGGAACCCTACGGAAGCACTGTGGGGTTTTTCCATTACGGCGTCCATCTCTCAGCTTTTTTTTATGTTTACACTCAGAAATAATATCCTTATACACAGACTTCAATCAGCTCGTACATATACATTTTGTATCACAGTTAGCATCACTGCAAATATAACACCTAAGGTGGAAATGTACTAGATATAATGACAACCATTACAATTTTAATATTAACAGGGATGGTCTAATCCAAGTTAGAATTCCCAATTATGTAGTATAAATAACATAAATGAGACGGAAGATAAGAAAAAGAAAAATAAAGGGGGGAAAAAAAATTCAGTGAGCGTTGTGAGGAAAGTATGGGGAAAGAATGAAGGCCGGGTGAGGGAGTGGGGGTCTCTTGTATCAGCTCCTCCCACCAGCTTTAGAATACTACACCCTTGTCTCAGTTCCATCTACATGTGGTCATGTCGCAATAGTTATTTTTTGACATCACTTGGAGATCTCACCCAAGAGCTTAGAAAACTCTGTTGAGTAAAGGAACAGGTAGAGAGATCCCCACTTAGTATGGAACCTCTCTCCTTGATCATGAGAGTATGCAATCAGTTCTTCCATTCTAAATATATGTCGGAGCTCAACAGCCCATTCACAGAGAGAGGGTGCCGTCCTCGGTTTTCCAGTGTCTCGGTATTACCAATCGAGCTGCTGTAAGGAAGAATCTCAGGGCACACGTCTTCATTTGGGCCAGAGTCCCCGGCATGATAGATAGTAGAGTCACTTTAGGTAGATTGGGCACTTTCTTCCCTGAAAATTTGTCATATACCTGGAGCACCAAAATTTATTTATGGTTAGGCAAGACCACCATATATGTAAGACAGTTCCCTCCTCCTGTTTACATCTCCAACAGAAACTAGAACCATCAGGGAATGTTCGATGTAGAGTCGTAATATACCATCTGGACAGAATCTTAAAGTTCTTTTCTTTTGCGTAAGCTGCTACGGATAGTCCATGAGAGAACGTACACACCTTGAGAATGTCCTCTGTTGTAAAGCTAAGTTGTAGATCTGTTTCCCATTTTCTAAACTAGGGAGCTACACTTGGATTGCTTTGGTCTATTAAGATCCTATACATCTGGGACAATAATCTAAGGTGAATATTAGGTTTTATAAAAAGGTTGTCAAAGTCCATCAGTTTGTGTCCAAGCTTTTGGCTAGGTAATCTGTTTAGGTACGATCTCAGTTGAGCATAATTGAGCCATTGAGAGCCTTTAAGTCCATCATCTAAAACAAGGGATTCATATGAGACTACTTTTGCATTCTTTATAACATCTCGGCCTCTGGAATACAAATTTCTATTCCATATTAGGAACCTATCCACCCTCAATCCAGGGGTGAAAGCGGGATTACCCATGAGGGGCGTCATCGGACCTGGTCTCTGTGATATCTGAAACTTCGTGACCCAGCTGTCCCATTGAGAACTAGAAAGGGCCGTTCTTCCAATGACGGTCTATCATCTGGAAGAAACCATGGAGCAGTTATCAAGTCCATCAGGGATAGTTCCCGTTCCAGCTGAACCCAAAGTTTCAGAGATGATCTATTTGACCAATTTAAGATCTGCATGAGGATTGCTGAAGTATGGTATGTCTTGAGGTCTAGTAGTCCAACTCCCCCTCTACTTCTAGGTTTGGTCAGTGTCTTAATATTTATCCTGGGTCTGCTCCTCCTACCCCAAACAAAACACGTTATGGCTCTTTGGAGGTAAAAGAAGAATCTACTTGGAACACAGATCGTTTGAAAGAGATACAAAAATCTCGGTAAGATATCCATTTTAACTATATTCATCCTGCCAAACCATGATAGAGATTTCAATTAATATTTCTGCAGGTCCTCTAAAGTCTTCCTCTGCAGTGGTAGGTAGTAAGTGGATATAGTAGGTGTAAGTGAGCCGGGATCTGTAACCCTAGGTAGGTGAGAGTCTGAGTCTGCCAGCGAAATGAGAAGTTGTTTCGTACAACAAGCGCATCATTTGTAGAGAGCGATATGTTCAACATTTCACTTTTAGTGAGGTTAAAGGATAGATGGGAGAGAGGTATGGGGGTTCGAGACATATAGGAGAAGATCATCCGCATATAGTGCCAGTTTGTGATGATACTCTCCTACCCGTATTCCAGAGATGTCTGGATTTCTTATCAGCGCAGTGGCTAGATGCTCCATTATCAAGACATATAATAGGGGCAATAGAGGGCATCCCTGCCGGGTCCCGTTCCTGATGTCAAAAGAAGGTGCTAGTATACCATTAGCTCTGACTCTGACACACTTTATCTACAAAGGTAGGCCCTAGTCCTATTTGTTTCAGGGAGGCTATCATAAACCTCCAATGAACTCTATCAAATGCTTTTTCAGCATCTACTGATAGGAGACATAGCTGAGCCTGATGACTATGCGCTCTGGAGATAAGGTTGATAGTTCGATTGGTGTTATCCCTGGCTTCCCTGCCTGGCACAAAGCCTACTTGATCTCCGTGGATGACCCCCCGGAAGAGCTTTTCTGAGACGTTTTGCTAATAGTTTAGAATACATTTTGAGGTCACAGTTAATTAGTGAAATGGGGCGGTAGTTATTGCAGGCAGTCGCATCCTTATTAGGTTTTGGAATCACTGCGATATGTGCTTCTAAGACTTGTTTAGGAAAAGGGCAAAAGGGGGAGATGCTAATAAATACTTTAGAGAGGAAGGGTATAAGCAGATCTCGAAAATTTCTTGAAAAATGGTGCAGTAAACCCATCTGGGCCTGGACTGTTCCCCCCTTTCAAAGAGGTCAAGACCTCTCTGATTTCCATCTCCGAGAATTTCTCCTCCACCTGATCACTCCTCTCTTCAGAAATTGAGGGCAGCGCCGTCTCATCTACATAGTGCAGTAAACCCATCTGGGCCTGGACTGTTCCCCCCTTTCAAAGAGGTCAAGACCTCTCTGATTTCCATCTCCGAGAATTCCTCCTCCACCTAATCACTCCTCTCTTCAGAAATTGAGGGCAGCGCCATCTTATCTACATAGGCTTTTATACGATTATCTTAGTCTGATGTCTGCATATCAGCTAGTTGCCCCCTAATGTTATATAAGGATTCGTAGTACGTTTTAAAGGCCTCAGCTATTTGGCAAAGATTATGGACTGATGTGCCCCTCGTATCTTTGACAGTGGGGATGTAGCTCGCTTGTTGGCGACGGTGTAGGAGTTTCGCTAGGGCCTTACCCAGTTTATTAGCATTTTTAAAGAGGTATCTACGAAATCTCTCTGTATTTCTACTGACTGATTCTGTGAGAGCCTTCTGGAGTTGACCAGGATAAGCTCAGTAAGGAGCCCCTGTCTAATGTCTTTTTGTGTGAAAATTCCAAAGCCTGAACTTGGGACAATAGCTGTTGTAGTTTGGCATTTCTTTCCTTCTTCAGTCTAGCCCCATTCTGAATAAACACCCCTTGTAGTACACATTTTAGTGCCTCCCACTGCAGAGGACGAGCCGTGGGATCCAATGAGTGGTCCGTTATGAAACCTTTAATGGCTGAATCTAAGTCTGTTATAAAATAGTGCAAGTTCTATCTTTTTGCGGTGTGGAAGCACGGAACGGAAACCCAGAAAGCACTCCGTAGTGCTTCCGTAGTGTTCCAGTCCGTTCTTCCGTACCGCATCTCCGGATTTGTGGACCCATTGAAATGAACGAGTCCGCATCCGTGATGCGGAATGGCCACGGAACGGTGCCCATGTATTGCGGATCCGCAAATGCGGTCCACAATACTGCAAGGGGCATCACACAGTCGTGTGAACGAGCCCGAAGGCAGATATTTATGCAAAGCCATAGATACACCTTTCGACTTTGCTGAGTATATACCAGCTACGTGGTCCTGCTTAAAATGTGTTTCCTGAAGCAGAAGAATCTGCTTCCCCTCTCTGTGCATACCATATAAAATCTTAGAGTGTTTTTCAGGGATATTAAATCCCTGTACATTTAGCGAGGCGAGTTTAATACTAGGTGGAGCCATAGTCGCTGGAGGAGGGTACGACAGGGTATTTTCGTGAAAGTAAGGTAAAAAGAGAAAAGAAAAAAGGGAAGAGAAAAGAAAAAAAAAAGATTAAGACAAGAAGAAAGAGGGAAGAAAACCCCTCTGTGGAGAGAGGTGCAACATCTCCACCTAAGTAAAGACGAGTACCAAAATAGGTGATGGACTTCAAATGACAGAGCAAAGGAGCAGCCCCGAAGCTGAGAAACCATAAAGCATAACAGTTATATAGCTAACATTATATCCGCTCTCCGCATTCAGAGCTATATGGCGATGTAACCCCTAGGATCATAAGCCAGAGGTGGACCAAAGAGCTAAATATAAAGAGAAAATAGTAAAAGCGTACATTTTGCCTAACTTTAGAGAATAAAATCTCTCCTAAACTTAAAGTGTCGCTGCTTATCAAGTAAAGCGAAGTCCACGTTTCTTCGAGAACCCGTTCTTATCCCGTGCAATCTTTAATAACGTCCAATACTGTGGGGTGTTTGTTGCTGCCGCGTCTCTGGAAGTTGTTCTTGGGTTTTTGGAGTAGAGAACGAGAGGGCAGTCGGGGAAGGCTACCCCAATCCGGTAGTTGAATTAGAGGGAGATCCAACGCTGTGAGGAATGCTGTCTAATAAAGGCTTGAGGGCTCTCCTCTGAGCCAGAGTAGAGCGTGACAGGTCTTGAAGTATCATTAAAGTAGCCCCATCAAATGGTTGAAAAATTGGGGGCTCCGGATTAATGGGCACCAGGGTTCTATGAGCTCTATCTATCTCTAAGCGTTCAGAGACCGGTTTTCCCAGTATGGTGCTAAATAGGCCTTGAAGTGTTGGGATCAAATCCTCTGTTTTGGTAGATTCTCCAAGAAGTGATTATGAAAGAATGGGTTGCTATTGTCACAACCAGACAGCTGAGAAGCTCTGACAGAGTGTCACAACCAGACAGCTGAGAAGCTCTGACAGAGGCCTTTCAGAACCTCCTCCTTGAGTTTCTGTGTTGTGGTATTCAGCTCCTCCTCTCGTTAGCCTCTCTCAGCTGTCATGTGTTGGACTAATTGCTTCCCTTTAAATTCTTCCCCAGAAGGCTTTTCTGGGCGGCTTATACTACTTCCTGGAGTGTGTGTGCACGCTGACTCTGTCCTCCTGTTTGCTTCAAAGCTAAGTGTTGTACCTTTATCTGTTATTTTCTGTTTGCTGGATCCCAGGTGACCCTGACTCCCTCCGTATCTTGTGTAGGGAGCCGGTGGTCGTGTCCCCTCACTATTGTAGGGTGCTCAGGGCTTTATAGTCAAGGTTCGTGGATATGCAAACCTCCACCATTCGGATCTTTGCATAGGCTGAGCAGCCAGGGAAAGTGCCAGGTCTTCTGCAGGGGTCTCCCTTGGTTCCTTAGTTTTTGGATCCAGCGAGTCGTTTATACATGTTGCTTTGCCTTGTTTTCTGTACACCGTCCGTGACAGCTATCAGTCAGGGATTGGCCCAGAAGTTGATTGAGAGCATGCCCAGTCGAATTACAGAGGTCCTGAAAAATAAGGGCCAACACTGCAAATACTAACTCTTTGCATAAATGTCATGTAATTGTCGATAAAAGCCTTTGAAACGTATGAAGTGCGTGTAATTATATTTCACTACATCACAGAAACAACTGAAACAAAGATCTAAAAGCAGTTTAGCAGCAAACTTTGTGAAAACAAATATTTGTGTCATTCTCAAAACTTTTGGCCACGACTGTACACAGGACGCCATGTGTGGTCTGACTAATGATTTGTAAAGTGGTAGGACTATGTTCTCATCACGGGCATCTATGCCCCTTTTGATGCAACTCATTATCTTATTGGCCTTGGCAGCAGCTGCCTGACACTGATTTTTGCAGCTTGAGACACTGATTGCCTTGAGAACTTTCAGCAGGCCCCAGGCTGTCATGATATCGGATTAGAGCCACGAGATTTCAATGTGGGGGCTCCGATCGGAAGGCAGAGGGAGCCCCCTTCATCTCTCTAACCTCACAGATGCCGCAATCACTATTGACCGTGGCATCTGAAGAGTTTAATTACTGTATTATACAGTCAGCACCCGCTATGTATGACGCCGACTCAGCCCAGCAGCCTGCTCTATAGAAGTCCCGTTAATGTGTGGCATTATGCGTTAAGGGGTTAACATTAAATCTGCAATACTGTCATTCTGTAATAGAAAGGTAACGCATTGTCCGAGATTGGGAAGATTTATGAAAACTGACGTAAAGGAAAACTGGTTTAGTTGTCCATATCAACCAGATTTCCTTTACATCAGCTTTGATAAATCTCTAAGGTAGTCTCATTTTAATAGTAGGTGGAGGACTGAAATGAGTGACAGGATGATTGCACTGACTTTCTCTGGAAAGGTCTAAATAAACATGGAGTGGACAGACAAAGACCACAAAATGATACTAATCAAAGCAATTAATATTGTACTAAAACTGGTCTGTATCACACACCTGGGTGAGAATGTGCTGGATAAATGTGATTGCACCAGATACACCAGGTGAGCAGCTGGACGTGGACCTCCAGAGTAGCTCCAGAAGTCATCACTATGCTCCCTTGAGGTAGACATGTCTGTAGGCATCTAAACCATCCTCCACCTCACCTTCTGTTAAGTGTTTCATCATGTGCTTTTTTTTTTTTTTTTTTCTAACAGAAAATTTCAGTAAGAATTCTGATAGAAGGTTCATGTTATCACCAGATTATAAAGTAGAAGATGAAGATATCGGGCAGCGCTCTTCAGGAGAAAACCTCATTACCCATAATGTCCATCCAGGACTTCACAGTACAGATCTATTATATAATGCTCCTAATCATAAGGAACCTTCTTCTGACCAATCAAAGATTGTTACCACAAGTACTGGGCAGAAAGAGGGTAAAAGGTTCCACCATGGTAAATTTGGAAAACCGTTTACATATAGCTCAACAATTATTAGGCACAGAAGAGTTCACGCAGAAGAGAAGTCGTATTCCTGTTCAGAATGTGGGAAATATTTTGTATTTAAATCACATCTTGTTATACATGAGAGAATTCACACAGGAGAGAAGCCATATTCATGTTCAGAATGTGGGAAATCTTTTACAAATAAATCAAATTGTTTCATACATGAAAGAATTCACACAGGGGACAAGCCATTTTCATGTTTTGATTGTGGAAAATGTTTTATTACTAAAGCAAAACTTAGGGAACATCAGAGGAGTCACACAGGAGAGAAACCATATACATGTTCTGAATGTGGGAAGTCTTTTATTAAGAAGTCAATTCTTGTTAGACATAAGAGAATCCACACTGGTGAGAACCCATTTTCATGTTCACAGTGTTGGAAATGTTTTAAAAATAAATCGCATCTTGTTAGACATGAGAGAATCCACACAGGAGAGAAGCCATATTCATGTTCAGACTGTGGGAAATGTTTTATAAATAAATCAGAGCTTGTTATACATGAGAGAAGTCACACAGGAGAGAAACCATATTCGTGTTCACAGTGTGGCAAATCTTTTACAAGTAAATCATATATTGTGAGACATGAGCGAATTCACACAGGAGACAAGCCATTTTCATGTTCAGAATGTGAGAAATGCTTTATAAATAAATCAGATCTTGTTATACACAAAAGAAGTCACACAGGAGAGAAGCCGTTTCCATGCTCAGAGTGTGGAAAATGTTTTACAAATAAATCAAATCTTGTTAAACATGAGAAAAATCACACCGGGGTGAAGAGATTTGCATGTTCAGAATGTGATAAATGTTTTACCAATAAGTCAAATCTTGTTATACATGAGAGAATTCACACAGGAGAGAAGCCATTTTTATGTTCAGAATGTGGGAAATGTTTTAAAGATAAATCAAGTCTTGTTAAACATCAAAGAAGTCACACAGGTGAGAAGTTGTATTCATGTTCAGAATGTGGGAAATGCTTTACACAAAAATCAAGTCTTGTTAGACACGAAAGAAGTCACAAAGGAGAAAAGCCGTATTCATGCTCACTATGCAGGAAATGTTTTGGAGATAAATCTCATCTTGTTATACATGAGAGAATTCACACAGGAGAGAAGCCGTATTTCTGTTCAGAATGTGGGAAAGGTTTTATTACTAAAGCCAAACTTGGGATTCATCAGAGAAAAAGTCACACAGGGCAGAAGGTGTTTTAATCTTCTATGTGTTGAAAATGTATTAGAAGGAAGGAGAAAAAATTATTTGAACCCAGCAGGTTTCACGGATTTTAAGCAATTTTAGCCAATAAGGAGATTTATTTTTGGGCTGAATCAACATGGATTGGCCAGACATCCAAATTATATTTACCTGAAGTCCTCAGTGACCGGGATCCATGGAGGTAAATTGTTGCTGATATAAGGAACAAAAGAAGAGCCTTGTATTCTGTCAGAGCAGTGAAGATGAATTATCTCCATGAACATTTCTTCTTACTGTATTCCTACCTCCACCCACACTGCAGGAGAATCCAGAGGACAAAAAGGAAGGACTCCCCATGAAATCTTTTAACATACTTTATGTGGACATATTGATGATCAGTCTTCATTCATACAGTATATCAAGATAAAGGTGCTGGAACTTGGAAAAAACAGTAATACATTAAATTCACAGTCATTTTTTGAGCCCAAAAATTCTCGAACACTCTCGAACGCATAAGAAAGCTCGGCAATCTTTTATTGTAAAGCTTCATTCACACTTGTAATTTTTGATCGGCCTTTTATATAAGTATTTGTAATCCATAACTAGGAGGAAGACGTGGAAATCTTTCCATTACACGTGTGTCTGTTCGCATTCTGCTCCTGGTTCAGGCTTATACAAACACTGACCAAAATACACAAGTGTGTGAATGAGCCCGTTGTGTCTACTGGACTCTTCTATAGGAGATTTTGTTTCCTGCTCAGTACAGTGGCTCAGTGGTTAGCACTGGTATGCAGCACGCTGGCTCATTGGTTAGCACTGGTGTCTTGCAGCGCTGGGGTTAGGGAACTGATGGGGAACTTAGATTGTAAGCCCCATTGGGTACAGTGTGATGTTAATGTCTGTACAGCTCTGCCGAATATGTCAGCGCTATATATGTGCATAAATTAAATCAAAATACACTTTACAAATTCTCTCCAAGTGTTAGTGATTTTTGTTCAAGTTCAGCTGCTTTATCTTTTTTTATTGTTTTAATGAGGATGAAATATTGAAATCACCACATTGTGACAAAAAACAAACTTGCACGGGGTTAACCCTTATGGTTTTACATAGTAACATATGAACTGGTAGACATACCGTCTGTCCAGTTCAGCCTGTCATTCTACAACGCTATCCTGCAAAGTTGACCCAGATGAAGCCAATTTTCCTCACTTTAGGGGGGAAAAATTCCTTCCCGACTCCAGTCAGGCATCAGAATAACTTCCTGGATCAACGACCCCTCTCTAGTGACTATAACCTGTAATATTATTACCCTCCAGAAATACCATTACACCATCACAACGTGACTATATTCGGAGACTTGAAGCCCTATTACGCAGGCCGAGGATCAGGCGACTTATTGGGAACAACCTTGATGGCATCTTTCATGGGACAACAGAAATCCTTGTTTGCCCGGGGCACTGGCCCTGTGTAGACAGGATATGATGCTGACAGATTCAGTTTGCTTCAGGCTGCGGGAAAGGCCGTTTATATAAGTGCTGATTACTAATATACAGGGTGGTTGGTGCTCGTCATTAGCCCTGTGATCATCATGGGTAACTTCACCCTTTGACGCTGCAGGTTCTGTAAACAGGTAAATCTGAAGGGGCTGAGAACGATGTAAGGAAACGCAAGACGACATCAGGGTTTTACTTTACACACAAGTCCATTCTAGTTGTGTTACCTCCACAGAACAGGGTCTACATGAAGGGTTCCTGACACAGCCGCACAGTCACCCCCATCATCCTGCTCTGTACATTATATGTGACACAGCCGCACAGTGACACCCATCATCCTGCTCTGTACATTATGTGTGACACAGCCGCACAGTCACTCCCATCATCCTGCTCTGTACATTATGTGTGACACAGCCGCACAGTCACCCCCATCATCCTGTTCTGTACATTATGTGTGACACAGCCGCACAGTCACCCCCATCATCCTGTTCTGTACATTATGTGTGACACAGCTGCACAGTCACCCCCATCATCCTTCTCTGTACATTATGTGTAACACAGCTGCACAGTCACACCCATCATCCTGCTCTGTACATTATGTGTAACACAGCTGCACAGTCACCCCCATCATCCTGCTCTGTACATTATGTGTGACACAGCCGCACAGTCACCCCCATCATCCTGCTCTGTACATTATGTGTGACACAGCCGCAGAGTCACCCCCATCATCCTGTTCTGTACATTATGTGTGACACAGCCGCACAGTCACACCCATCATCCTGTTCTGTACATTATGTGTGACACAACCGCAGTCACCCCCATCATCCTGTTCTGTACATTATGTGTGACACAGCCGCACAGTCACACCCATCATCCTGTTCTGTACATTATGTGTGACACAGTCGCACAGTCACCCCCATCATCCTGCTCTGTACATTATGTGTAACACAGCTGCACAGTCACCCCCATCATCCTGCTCTGTACATTATGTGTGACACAGCCGCACAGTCACCCCCATCATCCTGCTCTGTACATTATGTGTGACACAGCCGCACAGTCACCCCCATCATCCTGCTCTGTACATTGTGGGACACAGCCGAACAGTCATCTCCATCATCCTGCTCTGTACATTATGTGTGACACAGCTGCACAGTCACCCCCATCATCCTGCTCTGTATATTATGTGTGACACAGCCGCACAGTCACCCCCATCATCCTGCTCTCTACGTTATGTGTGACACAACCGCACAGTCACCCCCAGCATCCTGCTCTGTACATTATGTGTGACACAGCCGCACAGTCACCCCCAGCATCCTGTTCTCTACATTATGTGTGACACAGCCGCACAGTCACCCCCATCATCCTGCTCTGTACATTATGTGTGACACAGCCGCACAGTCACCCCCATCATCCTGCTCTGTACATTATGTGTGACACAGCCGCACAGTCACCCCCAGCATCCTGTTCTCTACATTATGTGTGACACAGCCGCACAGTCACCCCCATCATCCTGCTCTGTACATTATGTGTGACACAGCCGCACAGTCACCCCCATCATCCTGCTCTCTACGTTATGTGTGACACAGCCGCACAGTCACCCCCATCATCTGATCTCTACGTTATGTGGGACACAGCCGCACAGTCACCCCCAGCATCTGCTCTGTACATTATGTGTGACACAGCCGCAGTCACCCCCATCATCCTGCTCTCTACATTATGTGTGACACAGCCGTACAGTCACCCCCATCATCTGCTCTGTACATTATGTGTGACACAGCCGCAGTCACCCCCATCATCCTACTCTCTACGTTATGTGTGACACAACCGCAGTCACCCCCATCATCCTGCTCTCTACGTTATGTGTGACACAACCGCACAGTCACCCCCAGCATCCTGTTCTCTACAGTATGTGTGACAATGTGATTTTTTTTTTTTTTTAAATGCTTTTTTTTCTGTCTCTCTAAAATTTTTTGTTATAGTTGGAGATTTGTGGATCAAGTTTTATCAGTTTACCTAAGAGGGTTTGTCTGTCTCTGTTTACAAGACATAATGTCACATCACATGGTGGAGATTGGCATAAGTGTCTGATACATGTAGGACCCACCTCTAGAACAGCTTCTCCAAAACTGGACATTTATTAAATGTTGGACATTCAATAAATAAAAAACCAGTACAGCCACCTCCAGACAAGCCTTTCTGCTCCTTTCTACGTATTCAGTCTTCTTGCTCTTTAGGTTACTTTCATTGAATCATGGTTGGCACCAAATCAAAATCTAGTACTTTTCCATTCAGACAGAGGCCTACAAGTCAGGCTGTGGATGAAGGATCGTATTCTATCAGCTGAGATCTGATACGTTGACTGAAACCACTTGTGTTATCCCAAAGGTCTAACGAGATTGCCATAAGACAAGCACCAGACGAACGCCAGTCTTACTGGAAAGTCAGTCAGTGCAGAATGCTCCAAATCTATTATGAGGCCTGTTAATAAATCTGACAGACCTCCAGGCTCTCCGCGCACCACAAATATAACTCTACATCCGCAATGAGCATGAGCCATAATCTGCTACTTTTTACATCACAATTGTTGCATAAAACATTTGATAAATGTCCCTCACTGTCTTTAAAAAAAGAAGAGGAGGAAGAGGATAGGTCCAGGACATTGTCTCAAGGTTGAATCCTTTACTTTGGTCAGAAAGGTCATCTCTTCCAAGCAGGGAGTAGGCTTTCTTTTATCTTTCATACTTCTGGAATCTTTGCTGCCTCTGGGACTTTCATCAGTTCACGAGACGTCTTAACACCTATATATTAGACTCACTGCTATGGTATCAAAACACTCAACATATACAAAAACACCTACATATTCTCTTGGCTCTAATCTCCAAAAACGGTTTATAAAAATCTGTGTAGTAATTATAAATATCTTTATTAATAATTAGACCAATCAGTATAAAAGCAACACAAGAGGGGACCATACAGCCCCACTGGGTACAGTATATATATTTTATATTTTATAGTATTATAATAAACTCATAACCAGTCATCTCAAATATAGATTATGTCATAGCAATGACTTTTTGTTAGGTCACTGCTCTGCTCACCCGTTCCAACGCTCCAGTACATGGCGGTGCCTCCCTCAGATGTCGTGGTCAATTGTGACCACTGAATCTAAAGCAGCTTTCCCCAGGACCATTGTACTTCTGGTGCTAGAACGGCTCCCCTGCGCAGAGATCGGGGAAGCCATTCCTTCTCTCTGAAGAAATCTCAGAGAGACCTGAGCATAAGTCATCAATATTCAAAACTGGACAACAGCATTACGATGATTCCAACTGTTATTAAGCCTGGATTTATTCCAGAAAATTCCACTGCATACAATATTAGGAGATTGTTCATTGGATTGCAGTATCTGTAGGAAGATGAGGAGGGCTGTGGTTTGCTCACATTTGACATGGGGGAGGCATTTGACTGAGTGGGGTGGGAGAATAGATATGGATGGTTTTTGACAGCTTTGGGATGGGACCTCATTTTGTAGCATTGGTGAAGTTTTTATATTAAAGAGACTTCAATGGGGTTCGGGGTCAAGTTCTGGTCCCAAACCCGAACTTTGACCTGAGGTTCAGCCGAAACCGGTGAACCCGAACTTCCACAGGTTCGCTCATCCCTAGTCACAAGCCGCTCCCAAAATTATTCAGATAATTGAGTTACATGGAAAATAACCAGGGATTGAAATAAACTGGGTAAAGTCTACATCACTGCCGATAAAGCGAAACCACGCGAGTGTCAGAAATCTATATATCTATGCAGTGGATACAAAAGATCAGGGAAAAACTAAGATGTGCTGAAAATGTACTTCATCAACAGCCTCTACAGAGGTACTAGTTAAGAAGAACATTTTCCCGCAATGTTTATACCTTCTGCAGGATTGGGCAGTTTGGATCCCAGCCAGATATCTCCACATGCTGAGCCTGCTCCATACACGGTGGGCGTCTTGTGAAGGCTCCCAGGCCTGTCATAGGTGATTGCTTGCAAAGCCGTGCCTGAGGCAGCCTGTAAAAATCCCATAGACTGCAACAGTATTGTGATACAGTCTATGTTACAGGCGATTAGAAGATCGCATGTACAAGTCCTCTAAGGGGATTAACAAAGCAAAAAAAAAGTTTTAGGGTACTTTCACACAAGCGGCAGGATGGATCCGACAGGCTGTTCACCCTGTCGGATCCGTCCTGCCGCTATTTTGCCGTGCCGCCGCTCCGTCCCCATTGACTATAATAAGGACAGGGGCGGTGCTCCGGCGCAGCACGGCAGTTCGCGGTGAGAGGCCGCTGGACTAAAAATTCGGACAAGCAGTACTTTTAGTCCGGCAGCCTTTCGCCGTGCACTGCCGTGCTGCGCTGGAGCTCCGCCCCATCCCAATTATAGTCAATGGGGACAGAGCGGCGGTCTCGCGGCACGGCGAAATAGCGGCAAGACTGAGCCGACAGGGTGAACAGCCTGTCGGATCCGTCCTGCCGCTAGTGTGAAAAGAGCCTTAAACAAATAAAAATACAAAAATATTATAATTATCCCCCCTTACCCTTACCCAATTTTAGATCTAAAAATAAACAATGAGGAATAAACGTAACAGGTGTTGCTATGTCCAGATTACCAGTTTTTGTTCATCTTGCCCACTAAAAAAATTAAATAAAAAGGGATCAAAATGTCTGCTAATAAAATCTACAGCTCACCCTCACATGGCTCTCTAGACGGAAATATAAAAATATTATGGAGTATGGCAATGCTAAGAAAACTAAATAAAAGCTAGATAAATGTGTTATTGCAGTGATTGTACTGGCCGAAGAATAAGACCGTCATTTCATATTGTAAAGTGAGCGTCGCAATCCTAAAAACCTGTAGTGGACAGAGGGTGTGGAACCACTGTGCCAACCAACCAGTCTTGATGACATCAGGTACATCTTAAGGGCTCGTTCACACAAACGTTTTTGCGTTCCATATACGGGCCATATTTTGTGGTCCATATATGGAACCATTCATTTCAATGGTTCCGCAAAAAAAACAGAAGGTGCTCCGTATGCATTATTTTTTTGTATTTCCGTTTTTCTGCTCCGTTGAAAGATAGAACATGTCCTATTATTGCCCGCAAATCACGTTCCGTGGCTCCATTCAAGTCAATATGTCTGCAAAAAAACTGAAAACATGCAGAATGTACTCCATAAGTCTTCCGTATACGTTCAGTTTTTGCGGAACCATCTATTGAAAATTTTATGCCCAGCCCAATTTTTTCTATGTAATTACTGTATACTGTATATGCCATACAGAAAAACGCAATGGAAAAACGGAACAGAACCAAAAACACTACTGAAAAAAAAAAAGAAAAACGGATCCGGGAAAAATGGCCCGCAAAACACTGAAAAATACATAGTCGTGTGAACGATCCCTAAAAGTGGATTTTTCACACAAACACCCTCATTGTGATATTTAACAAGACCAGTTTCTTCCGTATGCCTCAAAGCTACTTGAACAACATGTCCATTCTGAACTGTCCTCTCACCTCTCCTCCTGCTCCCTCTTTGACCTGGCTTCCGACCCCACCACTCAACTGAGACTGCCCTTATCAAAGTCACCAATAACCTACTAACAGCCAAAACCAAAAAACATTACTCTGTCCTCCTTCTCCTTGACCTGTCCTCTGCCTAGGACCCCTGCTCTTCTCTATCTACACTTTCAGCCTAGGACAGCTCATAGAGTCCCATGGCTTTCAGTATCACTTTTATGCTGACGACACACAAATCTACCTCTCTGGTCCAGACATCGCCACCTTACTATCCAGAATCCCACAATGCCTATCTTCCATATCCTTCTTCTTCTCCTCTCGCTTTCTAAAACTTAACATGATCGTGCACACAGGCTGGATGTGAATAACAGCTGTCCATAAATAGGAAAAGTCCTGTTTTTGGCCATTTCGACAACCAGATGGACCCTATTGAAATCAATGGGGCCATTTATAATGGTCGTTTAGACAGTAGTGCATCCGTCTAATACTGATACTACTGAGACAGTAGTGCATCCTTGATACTGCAGTGTCCCACTCCGTGACAGTAGTGGGGCCCGGTGTCATGTATTGCTGTATGTGTATGTAGATGCAAATTCCTATTGACAGGCTGGTAAACAAACAGTACACCCTAGTCACCACTAGGTAGTGCTAGGATATTATATATAAGGGACAGGCTAGTCACAGGAAGGGAGAAGGAAGAGATCGGAAGTGGAGAGTTATTAATGTGTGATGAGGAAAGTCAGACAAGTCCACCATGTAGCTGAGATGTCCACCATGTAGCTGCCAATTAGCCCCTTGGCTATGGCCAAGCTGAGGAAGTTTGGAGAAGATATCAGAAGCTACCTAGCACAGACCAGAGTAACTGTGGATATAGAGAGAGTCTCATTGAGATGGCAGCAGTCTAGGCTTATGGACTCCACAGCACCCAGTGACCGGGAGAAGCCTCCAGCACTTGGACACAGCCTGACAACTAGGCGCATAGTTCTGTGTTACCACATACCTCTATGGACCATGTGGATTTGTATTTGAAGGCAACCAGTTTAAAGAATGGAGCAGAAGATGGATTAGCCCCTAGGGAGCTAGGGAGAACTGCCCTGTAGATTGCAGTAAACAAGTAAGAATTATATTATATTCAGTATCGGGCTGTTAGCAACTGGACCTGTAGTCCAGTGAACACAGATACAAGGGACTCTCATACCAGCTAATGGAAGCCTGTTATAGTGCCTAACCTGAGCCTGTTAGTGTCTCACCTGAGCCAGTTAGTACCTCACCTGAGCCTGTTAGAACCAGAAACTGAGCCTGTTACCAGGAATTGCAGCAGAAGTAAAAATCTGAAATGAATGTGCTTTATATGGATTATAACTACCTTTGCTATGCCAATGATCTGCACATCTAACTCAAGGCAAGACCCCCCATGTCGGCGATCGCCGCAAACCGCAGGTCAATTCAGACCTGTGGTTTGCAGCTTTTACCTGCAGTGGCGGCGGGCGGTGCCATCGGGTCCCCATGCGGCTGTAGGGGGGACCCGATGGCATAGAAGGCAGCCCGATGCCTAAGGAAGGCATCGCGCTGCCTTCCGGTGACGAGCCTGTGAGATCCAGCCCCCTGGATCTCACAGGCTGGAAGCTGTATGAGTAATACTCACTGTATTACTCATACAGCCAATGCATTCTAATACAGAAGTATTGGAATGCATTGTAAAGGTATTAAACCCCCAAAGTGGGACAAAAATAAAGTGAAAAAAAGTTGAAAAAATTAAGTTTTCCGCCCCAAAAATGTAAAGTTTAAAGTAAAAATAAACAAAAACGTCATTTTCCCCAAATAAAGTTTAAAAAAATTGGTAAAAAATAGGGAAAATAAAAGTATACATATTAGGTATCGCCGCGTCCGTATCGACCGGCTCTATAAACATATCACATGACCTAACCCCTGATGAACACCGTAAAAAATAAAAAATTTAAACTGTGCTAAATAAAAAATTTTTGTCACCTTACATCACAAAAAGTACTACAGCAAGCGATCAAAAATGCGTTTGCCCACCAAAATAGCACCAATCTAACCATCACCTCATCCCTCAAAAAATTAGCGCCTACCTGAGACAATCGCCCAAAAAATAAAAAAAACTATGGCTCAGAATATGGAGACACTAAAACATCATTTTTTTTGTTTTAAAAAAGCTGTTATTGTGTAAAACTTACATAAGTAAAAAAAAGTATACATATTAGGTATCGCCGCATCCGTATCGACCGGATCTATAAAAATATCACATGACCTAACCCCTCAGATGAACACCGTAAAAAAAAAAAATTAAAACTGCAAAAAAAAAAAGTTTTTGTCACCTTACATCACAAAAAGTGTAATAGCAAGCGATCAAAAAGTCACACGCACCCCAAAATAGTGCCAATAAAACTGTCATCTCATCCCGCAAAAATCAGCCCCTACCCAAGGTAATCGTCCAAAAACTGAAAAAATTATGGCTTTCAGACTATGGAAACACTAAAACATGATTTTTTTTGTTTCAAAAAAGAAATCATTGTGTAAAACTTACATAAATAAAAAAGTTAACATATTAGGCATCGCCGCATCCGTGACAACCTGGTCTATAAAATACCATATTATCTAACCTGTCATATGAATGTTGTAAATAACAAAAAATAAAAACTGTACCAAAACAGTAATTTCTTGTTACCTTGCCGCACAAAAAGTGTAATATAGAGCAACCAAAAATCATATGTAACCTAAACTAGTACCAACAATAATTCCACTCTATCCCATAGTTTCTAAAATAGGGTCACTTTTTTGAAGTTTCTACTCTAGGGGTGCATCAGGGGGGCTTCAAATGGGACATGGTTAAAAAAAAACAGTCCAACAAAATCTGCCTTCCAAAAACTGTATGGCATTCCTTTCCTTCTGCCCCCTGCTGTGTGCCTGTACAGCAGTTTAAAACCACATATGGGTTGTTTCTGTAAACTACAGATTTAGAGCCATAAATATTGAGTTTTGTTTGTTTGACTGTTAACCCTTGCTTTGTTGTTGGAAAAAATTGATTAAAATGGAAAATTTGCCAAAAAATTGAAATTCTGAAATGTCATCTTCATTTGCCAATAACTATTGTGGAACACCTAAAGGGTTAACGATGTTTGTAAAATCAGTTTTGAATACCTTGAGGGGTGTAGTTTCTTAGATAGGGTCACTTGTATGGAGTTTCTACTCTAGGGGTGCATCAGGGGGGCTTCAAATGGGACATGGTGTCCAAAAAAACAGTCCAGCAAAATCTGCCTTCCAAAAACCGCATGGCATTCTTTTCCTTCTGCGCCCTACCGTGTGGCCGTACAGCAGTTTACAACCACATATGGGGTGTTTCTGTAAACTACAGAATCCGGGCAATAAATATTGAGTTTTGTTTGACTGTTAACCCTTGCTTTGTTACTGGGAAAAATAAATTAAAATGGAAAATTTGCCAAAACATTTAAATTCTGAAATTTCATCTCCATTTGCCAATAACTCTTGTGGAACACCTAAAGGGTTAACAACGTTTGTAAAATCTGTTTTGAATACCTTGAGGGGTGTTGTTTCTTAGATGGGGTCACTTTTATGGAGTTTCTACTCTAGGGTAGCATCAGGGGGGTTTCAAATGGGACATGGTGTCAAAAAAACCAGTCCAGCAAAATCTGCCTTCCAAAAAACGCATGGCATTTTTTTCCTTCTGTGCCCTGCTGTGTGCCCGTACAGTAGTTTACGACCACATATGGGGTGTTTCTGTAAACTACAGAATCAGGGCCATAAATATTGAGTTTTGTTTGGCTGTTAACCCCTTGTTTTGTAAAAGTAAAAAAAAATATTAAAATGGAAAATCTGCCAAATAAGTGAAATTTTTTAATTATATCTGTATTTTCCATTAATTCTTGTGGAACACCTAAAGGGTTAACAAAGTTTGTAAAATCAGTTTTGAATACCTTGAGGGGTGCATTTTCTTAGATGGAGTAACTTTTTTGGAGTTTCTACTCTAGGGGTGCATCAGGGGGGCTTCAAATGGGACATGGTGTAAAAAAAAACAGTCCAGCAAAATCTGCCTTCCAAAAACCGTATGGCATTCCTTTCCTTCCTTGCCATGAAGTCTTGTGGAAGACCTTAAGGGTTAACAAAGTTTGTAAACTCCGTTTTGAATACCTTGAGGGGTGTAGTTTCTAGAATGGGGTCATTTTTGGGTGGTTTCTATTATGTAAGCCTCGCAAAGTGACTTCAGACCTGAACTGGTCCCTAAAAGTTGGGTTTTTGAAAATTTCAGAAACATTTCAAGATTTGTAACATCCCCAAAAAATAAAATATAATTCCCAAAATGATCCAAACATGAAGTAGACATATGGGGAATGTAAAGTAATAACTATGTTTGGAGGTATTACTATGTATTATAGAAGTAGAGAAATAGAAAATTTGAAATTTGCAATTTAAAAAAAAAAGGTAAATTTTGTATTTTTTTATAAATAAAAATGAATTTTTTTTACTTCATTTTACCAGTGTCATGAAGTACAATATGTGATAAAAAAAACTATCTCAGATTAGCCTGGATAAGTCAAAGCGTTTCAAAGTTATCACCACTTAAAGTGACACTGGTCAGATTTGTAAAAAATTGCCTGGTCCTTAAGGGCTTAAGTAAACGTTCCAATTTTAATTATCAGAACTGACTACTCTTCATTTCTCTTCCCGCTGCAATACCGTTGTCACGAACCAGCGGGTATGAACCCACTGTGCCACATGTCCTACCTCCTCTAAGGGCGTTGTCTAAGTGAAGCCCTCGGTTCTTCACAATACCCCTGATGGTGGGAATAGACTTTCCCGAGGTGAACACCAGGTCGCTACCTCTTGAGGAGGATAGGTACACGAGGCAGCTAGTCCGGGCGGACCAGGAGGTACCTGAGAAAGGTACCAGAAGTACAAGCATAGTCAGGCAGGCGGAGGCGTTACTAGGAGCAACAGTGCAGGAGCAAAGGATGAGGCAGAGGCGTAGTTAGGCAGACAAAAGGTCAGGCCATTATTATGTGATATCAGAGGATGTTACAGGAGGAGGGATAAGAGGAGAGGACTACACCTCCCAGCATTTCCAGGCTGTTATTATGTGATATCAGAGGACATTACAAGTAGATAGTGATGAGCAAGCCTGCTTGGCCGAATATCAGTTCGGCTCGAGCATCGCTATGCTCGGCACATGGCGGTACTGGGCCAAGTACCGCATGTGCTATAGTGCAATGCTCGAGTCTCCTACCCGTACGTTTCGCGGCTGCTAAGCAGCCAATAATGGTGCAGATAAGTACTGCCCTCACTGTAATGCTACATAGCACCCAATGATGCGGGTTCAGCTCATTGCGAGTCAGGGAGAGCTGAGGATAGGAAGGGACAGATAGTTTATGGAGATTGTGATCGCAATATATTCCAGCGAATAACGTTTCAAAGACCCAAAAGTCCTATTGTGTGTGGTGGCAGCAATTTAATTGTGCAAAGTTGAACTCAAATATATATATTTTTTTATACTTTGCGAAATAGCAATTTTACTATATAGAGGGTGTCTGCAGTGACTTGTGACATCTGTGCAGCACCTTCTGTGTGTCAGGGGCAGAGATAGGAAGAATATTAGTGAAAACAATAATTTTTCTCCCATAATGTGTCCACATTTTTGCTGTGTAATCTGTGAATTATGTGATCTGCGCTTCAATACCTTGTGTTGTTGTCAGGCCCAGATATAGGGAAAAATATAAACGACATCAGAAAACAGTGTCTGTACCGCAGATTCCAATAATCTAGGCCTAATCTAGTGTCCATATTCTGTGTGTTCCTGTGACATATACAGTACGCCATCCAAAAACTGTTTCTTTAGGGCAAATTTAACTAATCTGGGCCCAATATAGTGTCCATTAGTGATGGACGAACATTGGCCGGGACGGTTCGCGAACGCGATCAAATGTTCGTGAACCGCAAGTTTGCGGCGGGCCACATTCACTTTAAAGGCAGGCGAACCTGGAATACCTTCAGGTTTGCATCCACCAAATACTTAGAACTAGAAGTGCACAAATAGTCCCACAACATGGACAGTGACATACCAGATGTATTATTCGAATTTGCGATCTCCATTCATAATTTTTTTCAATGCAAAATATCGGCAATGTAATTTTCGCCTATGCGCATGAGCAAAATAGGCGCGACATACTACAGCAACTGGGTTTCCACCAGACCGAAGTTGGATGCGATCAGAAGAGATGGTTGGCAACAATTTTCGCGATGTTGAGGAAGAACTTCTGATCGCTGTAAGTAATTTGACATAAAAGCAGTGTATTTGATTACATTTCACATGCATGTTATAACAATCGCTGTATATGCAGATCGAGTGTTTTAAAAAACGAAATTGCGAAAATTCCTAATGATGCGATTAATTTTTTCGCGGCATACGCAACTTCACATTTTATAAGGTCTTATGAGATATTAGTGATTGGTGCACTAAGTATTGTTGTGAGAACTTGTCACTCCAGTACAGGCCCCAAAAATTAGCCAATAGGCATTCACCTGATGGGATTCTGTGGCTGGAGGTACATTAGGCGGTCACAGGATAAATATGTAACTGTCGACCAGTACAGGGCCAAAAAATTTGGCATTCAACGGTCATAAAAGGCCTTTTATGCCGCTGTATTTACCTAAGACAGGGACGATGATTTGTTCTGTGTGGCGGTGCATATTTGTAGGCATTTGAGGAATTTCAATCAAACATAGTCGACTCGTCACATGTGTTGAATTCCTCCGAGATCCATGCCTCATTCATTTTTAGAAATGTGAGGTAGTCCACACTGTTGTGAGCTAGGCGAGTGCGCTTATCGGTCACGATCCCCCCTGCTGCGCTGAAGGTCCTTTCGGATAGGACACTGGATGAGGAGCAAGCCAACAGTTCCATGGCAAATTGTGTCAGCTCTGGCCACAGGTCAAGCCTGCCCACCCAGTAGTCTAGGGGTTCATCGCTTCTCAGAGCGTCCACATCGGCCGTTAACTCGATGTAGTCGGACACCTGTCGGTCTAGGCGTTCCCTGAGGCTGGATCCGGAGGACGGCTGTCGATGGGTTGGGTGCAAGAATGATCTCATATCCGAAGTAACAAACACATCTTCAAACCGCCCTCTTCTTGCATGCACAGAGGATTGGTACCCGCAACTGTTTCTCTGTGAGTGAAAATTCCTCTGCCAGCGCCCGCAAAAGCAGAATGCAGCATCTCTCAAAGCAAGGCCTGGAAGTGCTGCATTCTGACAGCCCTCTGTGATGGTGGTAACATTTCCGCCATTTTGTGTTTGTACTGGGGGTCTAAGTATGTTGCCACCCAGTACTGGTACTGGGGGTCCCTCTTCAAACACTGGAGCATGAAGGCCCCCATGTGCATTATCGTCCAGGATAATGTTGTCCTCGTTCTCCTTCCCCCAGCCACGGACAACACCAGGGATCCCAGAAATGTTAAAAGTATGCTCTTCTTGCTCCTCCTCCCCCCAGGCACCATCCTCCTCTGACTCCTCTTTAGACTCCTGTTGTTGACTTGTCTCAGATGGAGTAGCCCCCCCTGGGAATTCATTCAGCATTGCGACTTCCTCATCTTCCTGCTCCTGCTCCTCGACGGCTTGATTAATGACCTGACGCAATGCACGCTCCAGAAAGAAGGCGTAAGGTACGATGACACTGATAGCGCCCTGGCTGCGACTGACCAGTTTGGTGATCTCATGCGGTGAAAAAAAAGAAGCTCCCCAGAACCTGTCTTGCCACAGAGTTTGTACAGGTAGTCATTAACTGCACATTTCTGCTGGAGTAGCCTATCAAGCATATACAAGGTGGAGTTTTATTGCGTCGGTTAGTCACAAATCGGACGTCTGACGGGCAGGTGGTGTCGTTGCTAAATGTCAGCAAAGCGAGCCATGGCCGTGTAAGATCTTCTAAAATGGCCAGAGATTTTCCTGGCCTGCCGCAAGACGTCCTGGACCCCGGGGTATTTGGCAACGAATCGCTGCACGACTAAGTTCAGGATGTGTGCCACGCACGGCACATGTGTCATTTTGCCCTGTTTCAGCGCGCTCAGCAGATTGGCACCGTTGTCGCACATTACTGAAATGGAGTGCTGAAAGGAGTGCAGGACCGGTGTGGCTCTTGGCTTCCAGGCACAACAGGCGCAGCACAGCATGGCAACGTCTCACCTGGCATGTCGAATAGGTTCTGGGGATCTTGAGGAGTGCAGCGGAAGAGACGGTAGCAGCGGAAAAGGAGAAGTCAGCCAAGGAGGATAGGGGGGATGGAGTAGGAGGAGGAGAAGAAGAGACAGGCCTGCATGCAATCCGTAGAGGTAACACCAAATCCACATAGGAGCCACGGGTAGCATGCTTGACAGCCTTCAGAAGGTTCACCCAGTGGGCAGTAAAAGTTATGTACCTTCCCTCCCCGTGTTTGCTAGACCACGTGTCTGTGGTCAGATGTATCTTGGCACAGACACTGTGTGCCAGAGATACATTCACTTGCCGCTGAACGTGGCCATGTAGCTCTGGTATGCCCTTCTAGGAGAAATATTTCCTTCCAGGGACCTTCCATTGCAGTGTTCCAATGGCCACAAATTTTCTAAAGGCCTCTGAGTCCACCAGTTTATATGGCAGTAGTTGGCGGACTAGCAGTTCTGACAAGCCAGCGGTCAGCTGTTGGGCAAGAGGGTTATCCGGCGTCATTATCTTTTTTCACTCGAACATTTGGGGTAAGGAAACCTGCCTTTTGCCAGATGAATGTGACGATGGCACAGTGGAAGGTGGAGTGGAGGATAACTGGGAGGAGAGAGGAGAAGGAGAAGAGGCAGGACGTGGCCATGTGCGGCGTCCTGGGAGCGCCAGATGTGACCGTGCATAGTGGATGGCTCGCTCCTGATACATTATCAGTCTGGTTTTTGCCTCCTGTACAATGTAAGTTCTGCCTGATTCTCCTCCCTATCTGCTGCTCCATTTCTCCCTCTGAACTCCCCTCCTATTCCTCTCTTGTGGGCACCCATGTGACGTCCATCGACACGTCATCATCGGATTCGTCAACTTCACCACCACTGATATTAGAGATCTCAGAGTAGGCAGCAACAGTGGGGACCACCCTCCTTGGGCTGGTCTGGGTACTGTCGCCAGACTGTTGGGTGGCGGCCATTGATACCTCCTCTTCCTGATCCGATGCCAAGAATGGCTGCGCATCGGTTAGGTCTTGGAATGTATAGGAAAATAATTCCTCTGACTCGAGCGGATGGGATATGGTGGTGGTGGTGGTGTCTTTGGGGGTGGACACAGCAGAGAGTGAAGAGGGTGCAGATAAAGAGGATGAGGAGGGTGCAGAAGTGGAAGGCTTAGTGAGCCACTCAACCAAGTCACCAGAAAAAAAAAAACATCCACCGTTCCCAGCTTCATGTCCGACTTAGCTGGGCGGCGCAGGACAACACTGTCACAACACTGTCCAAGTTGGACTAGTGCGAACAGTTGGTTGGATTGCTAAAGATAATGCTTCCAGTCAGTTAAGCACCAAGACCAGTCTCTGTAGCCAAGAGTCTGGTAAACCGAATCCTCTCTCTGATTATCCTTCCTCCCACCATGGAGAGGCTTGCTAAACGAGTGATCCCACACTCGGATATTCCAAGGAGCTCTTTTCAGCGCCACTATTACATTTGGCCCTCGCGCCCAGCACGCTTGAAGAGGGACCTGAGATATTGTGAGATATTGTGCCCTGATTCCCAACCTCTTGAGCCTTCACAGTCTCAAGAAGATGACGGTGCTGAACGGCAATCATTTGTTCACAAGGTGGATGATGATGAGACACAGTTGTCAATCACTGAGGTTGTGGTTAGAAGCAGTACAGAGGGACAACAGGCTGGAAGAGGCAGTGGGGTTGCAAAAGGGAGAAGTCGGCACACACCGAGCACCCCCATACGTAAATCTACCTTGCCAAGGGGTAGGTGTTCCGCAGTATGGCACATTTTTGAGGAAAGTGCAGACGACAAAAGAGTGGTAGTTTGCAATCTGTGCCGTACTAAAATGAGCTGGGGCGTGAACACTAGCAACCTCACCACCACCAGCATGATCCGCCACATGGAATCCAAGCACCCTAACAAGTGGGCCGAAAGCCTGGGTCCACAATCTGGGTCTGCGGGTCACACCACTGCCTCCTCTTCCCCTGTGTTACTGTCACCGCCAGATCTCCGAGAAGTTCTGATAGACGTTCTTCAGTACCTCCTGCATGATCTTCTTTTGTTTTGCTTTCGCTTTGACATCTCTCCTCCCTCTCCCAGCTGTCATCTATTAGCAGTGATTGCCTCCTTATATATCTCCTCCCATACTACCTCACTTTGCAGTTTATACAACTTCCTGGATTGTGCTCATGCTAGAAGCTGCTACTGCTGCATCTACAGATAAGTCTGTTACTTTATTTGTGTTTTCCTGTAGGCTTGATCCTAGGTGACCCTGACTCCCTCCGTATTAAGTGTAGGGAGCCGGTGGTTGTGTCCCCTCACTATTATAGGGTGTTCAGGTGTCATACAGTCGAGGCACGAGGGCATGCAATTATCTATCATAGAGATTTTTGCATGGGCTGAGCAGTAAGGGAGAAAGCTAGGGCTGTTACAGGGCTTACCCTTATGTTCCTTAGTTTTGGATCAAGTCAGTCGGATCTTCATTTGTGTCTTCTAGTTTTCTGCAACACCATCCGTGACAGTCACACACTGCTGGCCAATCCCCTGTTGAAGGTGCAGGCCGGGATGCCCCTCGCCCTTGACCTTCGCATGAACCATCAGCAACAACATCCACTCTCCTGTCCCAGCGCAGCGTCCAAATGTCCATAACACAGTCATTTGAACGCAAGCTCAAATACCCACCCACAGGCCATAGCCCTAAATGCGCAACTTTCGAAATTACTGGCCCTTGAAATGTGGCCATTTAGGCTTGTGGACACTGAGGCCTTCCGCAGCCTGATGTCGGCGGCCGTCCCTCGGTACGCAGGCCCCAGCCGCCACTATTATTCTATTGTGCCGTTCCCACCTTAAACCACCATGTGCCCCAGAACATCACCTGTGCCCTGACCAACACAGTTACTGGGAAGGTCCCCTTAACCACGGACACATGGACAAGTGCTGGTGGCCAGGGACGCTACATTTCCCTGACTGCATACTGGGTGAATGTTGTGGAGGCCAGGAGTGACTCGTACCCTGGGATGGCACAGGTGCTACCCACTCCGAGGATTGCGGGCCCCACGTCCATCAGGATCTCCTCCAGTGGCTATGTTACTCCAACCCCCACTTCTCCTACTCTGCCGCCTCCTACTCTACTTCTACCTCCAGCAGCAGTCAGCCATCAGTCGGAAGCAGTGTAGCACTGCTGTGGGTAAGCGTCAATAGGCCGTGCTGAAGTTGATCTGCTTAGGGGACAAACAGCACACCACCGCCTGCTGTGGCAGGGTATAAGGGATCAAACCGTTCCACATGTTGTCCAGGCTTTGTGAGCAGCAGAGGGCAGTTGTGGAATACCAGCTACAACATGTTCGTTGCCTTTCAAGTCAACAGCCACTATTCACAAGCAAGGAGTGGGCATTGATGTCAGACCTCTGTGAGGTTTTAAAAAACTTTGATGAATCCAAACAGATGGTTAGTGGCGATAACGCTATTATCAGCGTAACCATCCCACTGCTGTGTCTACTCAAACGATCACTGCTCACAATTAAGGACGACGCTCTGAATGTGGCAGACGAGGCAATTGGGCAGGACATAACACAGGGTGATAGCCAGACCAACCTCAGTTCATCTTCTCAGCGCGAATTGGACCATAAAGAGGAGGAGGAGCTGGAGACAGTTGCCTCTGCTACAGAGTGTAGTGTCACGGCGGACAGGATATCAGATACACAAGTGCGTCCAAGGACGAGACGGAATAGACAAAGGAAGAAGTGAACCAGCCGGTCGAGTAAGAGCAACCTTCGAGCGTGCTCAGGTTTCACAAGCTGCCACGTAAGCCTCAATGCTCTTGCGTAACCCGGGCCACCAGAACCTCCGGGACACAAGGTCACAGGTGGACTTACCACCAGGATGTCCAGCAAGGACAGTATCGTGATGTTCCTTGAATACCTTGTATCGCAGTTTTTCAGAAACAAACAACCTCCCTGGGGGACAAGTACCAGGAGCCCCCTCCTGGGCTCCCAACACCTCCATCTCCAATTCGGGGTACAGAGCGGAGACCACCACCCATCTGCCAAAATCGGAGCAGGATCCTCTTATTCACATCCCCCAGGAAAACTGCGAGACAAGTCATCTGCCTTGACATTTTTAACCCCCGGGCGAAAAGTAACCACAAAACATTGACCATCTGGCCTGTCTAGGGTTAAGACGCTTGGCAGATTGCAGGTAAGCCAAATTCTTATGATCCGTATATACAGTAACGGGGTGAGACGCCCCCTTCAATCAGTGACGCCATTCCTCAACGGCCAACAACTCTCTATCTCCAACATCATAATTCCTCTCGGCGACCGAGAGCTTCTTGGAAAAAAAAGCACACGGACCCATGTGCCAGGAGATGAACCCTGCGACAGCACCACTCCAACCCCCACTTCTGATGCATCAACCTCCACCGCGAATGGCTGAGACACATCGGGCTGCACCAGAATGGGAGCAGACGCAAAACACTCCTTATTAGTCGAAAAGGCCTGCAATGCCTCATCCGACCAGACAGAGACGTCGGCGCCCTTCTTAGTCATATCAGTCAGAGGTCTTACAATGGAAGAATAGTTCAGAATAAATTTTCTATAATAATTAGTAAACCCCAAAAAACGCATCAAAGCTTTCTGATTCTCTGGTCGGTCCCATTCCAGAACCACCCGGACCTTTTTGGGGTCCATACGAAAACCAGAGTCAGAAAGCAGATATCCCAAAAACGGAAGCTCCTGCACACAAAACACACATTTCTCGAATTTGGCATATCATTTATTCTCCCGAAGGATCGTCAAAACCTGTCTCACATGATCCTGATGGGTCTTCTGATCAAGAGAGTAAATTAAAATTGTCATCCAAGTAAACCACCACGAACCTCCCCACCAAATGATGGAAAATGTCATTGACGAATCGCTGAAATACCGCTGGCGCGTTCGTCAACCCAAAAGGCATGGCCAGATTCTCAAAATGACCGATCTCGGACCGTAATACGGTTCAATTCCCGAAAATCCAAACACGGTCTCAGTGATCCATCCTTTTTCTTGACAAAGAAAAAACCTACTGCCACCGGAGACTTAGATGGCCTAATATGACCTTTTGCAAAACTCTTGGCGATATACAGTACAGACCAAAAGTTTGGACACACCTTCTCATTCAAAGAGTTTTCTTTATTTTCATGACTATGAAAATTGTAGATTCACACTGAAGGCATCAAAACTATGAATTAACACATGTGGAATTATATACATAACAAAAAAGTGTGACACAACTGAAAATATGTCATATTCTAGGTTCTTCAAAATAGCCACCTTTTGCTTTGATTGCTGCTTTGCACACTCTTGGCATTCTCTTGATGAGCTTCAAGAGGTAGTCACCTGAAATGGTCTTCCAACAGTCTTAGAAGGAGTTCCCAGAGATGCTTAGCACTTGTTGGCCCTTTTGCCTTCACTCTGCGGTCCAGCTCACCCCAAACCATCTCGATTGGGTTCAGGTCCGGTGACTGTGGAGGCCAGGTCATCTGGCGCAGCACCCCATCACTCTCCTTCATGGTCAAATAGCCCTTACACAGCCTGGAGGTGTGTTTGGGGTCATTGTCCTGTTGAAAAATAAATGATGGTCCAACTAAACGCAAACCGGATGGAATAGCATGCCGCTGCAAGATGCTGTGGTAGCCATGCTGGTTCAGTATGCCTTCAATTTTGAATAAATCCCCAACAGTGTCACCAGCAAAGCACCCCCACACCATCACACCTCCTCCTCCATGCTTCACGGTGGGAACCAGGCATGTAGAGTCCATCCGTTCACCTTTTCTGCGTCGCACAAAGACACGGTGGTTGGAACCAAAGATCTCAAATTTGGACTCATCAGACCAAAGCACAGATTTCCACTGGTCTAATGTCCATTCCTTGTGTTCTTTAGCCCAAACAAGTCTCTTCTGCTTGTTGCCTGTCCTTAGCAGTGGTTTCCTAGCAGATATTCTACCATGAAGGCCTGATTCACACAGTCTCCTCTTAACAGTTGTTCTAGAGATGTGTCTGCTGCTAGAACTCTGTGTGGCATTGACCTGGTCTCTAATCTGAGCTGCTGTTAACCTGCGATTTCTGAGGCTGGTGACTCGGATGAACTTATCCTCCGCAGCAGAGGTGACTCTTGGTCTTCCTTTCCTGGGGCGGTCCGCATGTGAGCCAGTTTCTTTGTAGCGCTTGATGGTTTTTGTGACTGCACTTGGGGACACTTTCAAAGTTTTCCCAATTTTTCGGACTGACTGACCTTCATTTCTTAAAGTAATGATGGCCACTCGTTTTCTTTACTTAGCTGCTTTTTTCTTGCCATAATACAAATTCTAACAGTCTATTCAGTAGGACTATCAGCTGTGTATCCACCTGACTTCTCCACAACGCAACTGATGGTCCCAACCCCATTTATAAGGCAAGAAATCCCACTTATTAAACCTGACAGGGCACACCTGTGAAGTGAAAACCATTTCAGGTGACTACCTCTTGAAGCTCATCAAGAGAATGCCAAGAGTGTGCAAAGCAGTAATCAAAGCAAAAGGTGGCTACTTTGAAGAACCTAGAATATGACATATTTTCAGTTGTTTCACACTTTTTTGTTATGTATATAATTCCACATGTCTTAATTCATAGTTTTGATGCCTTCAGTGTGACTCATAGTCATGAAAATAAAGAAAACTCTTTGAATGAGAAGGTCTGTCCAAACTTTTGGTCTGTACTGTACTTCCGCATGACCTCTCTTTCGGGTTGAGAAAGATTGTAAAGCCGAGACTTTGGCAACTTAGCCCCTGGGATGAGATTAACTGGACAATCATAGTCACGATGAGGGGGCAATTCCTGAGCCCCACCCTCCGAAAAGACATCTGAGAGATACAGAGGTAGAGCCGTAGTGGACACACCAGAGATAGATGTGCCAAGACAATTATCCGAACAAAATTCACTCTAACCAATGATTTGTCTTGCTTGCCAATCTATAATTGGGTTATGTTTTGTCAACCATGGTAACCCTAAGACTATAGGAGCGGGCAAATCCTTCATGACAAAACAAGACATAATCTCAACATGTGAATCACCCACCCTTAACTGAATACCATGAGCAATATGAGTGAGACTCCTTTGAGAAAGAGGGGAAGAATCAATTGCAAAAACCGGAATCTCTCTTTCTAAAGTGCAAGTACTTAGACCCAGATTTTGAAGAAAAGGTACCAAACTGATGGCGACTTACCCATGGACTCCTGCCTACGGTTATTCAAAGCAAACTCTGCTAGGGACAAGAATGAGGACCAGTCCTCCTGATTCTCAGCCACAAAGCACCTCAAGTAGGTCTCCAGGTTTTCATTAGTACGCTCTGTCTGTCCATTCGACTGCGGAAGAAAAGCCGAAGAGAACGAAAGTTGAATGCCAAGCCGAGAGCAGAATGCCCTCCAAAACCTGGAGACAAACTGCGTGCCCCTATCAGAGACCACATCCGAAGGAATACCATGCAATTTCACAATATTATCAACAAAAATCTGCGCAAGAGTCTTGGCTTTAGGCAGACTAATTAATGATATAAAGTGAGCCATTTTACTAAAACGGTCAACTACCACCAAAATTACTGTTTTCCCAGAGGAACTCGGCAGATCCGTAATAAAGTCCATAGACAAGTGCGTCCAAGGACGAGACGGAATAGACAAAGGAAGAAGTGAACCAGCCGGTCGAGTATGAGCAACCTTCGAGCATGCACAGATTTCACAAGCTGCCACGCAATCCTCAATGCTCTTATGTAACCCGGGCCACCAGAACCTGCGGGACACAAGGTCTCAGGTGGATACAGGTGATACAGAGGTAGAGCCGTAGTGGACACACCAGAGATAGATGTGCCAAGACAATTGTCCGAACAAAATTCACTCCAACCAATAATTTGTCTTGCTTGCCAATCTATAATTGGGTTATGTTTTGTCAACCATGGTAGGAGCGGGCAAATCCTTCATGACAAAACAAGACATAATCTCAACATGTGAATCACCCACCCTTAACTGAATACCATGAGCAATATGAGTGAGACTCCTTTGAGAAAGAGGGGAAGAATCAATTGCAAAAACCGGAATCTCTCTTTCTAAAGTGCAAGTACTTAGACCCAGATTTTGAAGAAAAAGAAAGTCAATAAGGTTTACCCCAGCACCACAGTCAAGGAATACTTCAACAAAAAAAATTCTTGAGTCTAGCGCTACCATAGCTGGAAGGAGAAAACGAGTATTACAGGGAGCTTGCATACCTGCTTGCTCCACCACTCCATTCACGCTACCAAGAGTCAGGAAAGTTATTTTTTTCTTTTTCTCATCAACATGCGGTTTAACAAAAGGACAAGTAAAAATAAAATGACCACTTTTCCCACAGTAGTAACATAGTTTATGCAATTTCCTAAAGTCTCTACTACCAGAACAGAAAGATACCTGACCCAGCTGCATGGGTTCCTCCCCTACCCCAGAGTTACCTGTAACATCACCCTGGGAAGCAGTTGAGACGAAACCACTCACAGAAGGGATCCCTTGCTTCTATCTAACCGTACTGCTAAAGACATAGCATTCTCCAAAGAATCTGGGTACTCATGAAAAGCAAGGGCATCTTTCAATCTCTCAGATAACCCCTGACAAAACTGACTACGTAACGCGTGGTCATTCCACTCTGACTTGGTAGCCCATCTCCTAAACTCAACGCAGTAAACCTCTGCAGTATGTTCACCCTGTAATAAATTACGCAATTTAGATTCCGCCATCGAGACCCGATCTGGGTCATCATAAATTAATCCCAGGGCTTTAAAAAATTCTTACACCGACCGGAGGGCCCGAGAACCGGGTGGCAGAGAAAAGGCCCAGGATTGCGCGTCCCCTTTAAGCAGAGAAATTATTATACCAACCCTCTGACTTTCATCACTTGACGACGATGGACGCAGCCGAAAATACAACTTGCATGACTCTCTAAAGCGAATAAAGTCATCCGTACCCCCTGCAAATCTACCAGGAAGAGCGACTTTAGGCTCCCTACAAATTTGACCTGCACCTGATGCCAGAGCATTCTGACATCGTGTGACCGAACTACTCAGATCCGCAACCTCTAGAAATAATCCCTGCATGAGGTCAACTAGCGCATCAATTGACGCCATCACAAAACCGCTGAGCAATGGCAGTCAAAGTATTGGCGGGTTATAATGTCACGGCGGACAGGATATCAGATACACAGATAAATAAACAAGTTTCTAGGCGAGCAGCTGGGGATAAGGTCACCTCCTAGCAAATCCCTAACAGCTCTCCCTATACTGCTATGCCCACATTCAGACCCTTAAAGTGGGAATAATGTGTCCTCGTGCCTGGGCTGGAAATACCCTAGAATCCCTGAGATGGTGAAAGGGGAATTGGGGCAGCCTGCTCCCTCAGAACCTGGAGGGGACAGATGTAACTCAAACAGCCTAGACAGCAAAAAACAAGAAATCAGAAACCAACTTATCTTATCTGAGCAGGAACAGCCAATGCTTCCAAAGCCAGACAGAAGCTATAACCCGCACGGAACACTGGGAGTGAGAGTAATTTAAACCAACGACCCCACCCAGTGCACCTGAAGGGAGGCGGAACTAGCACGACTCCAAAACAAAACAAAAAACTAGACACGTGCTGCTAATCTAGCAGACCTCCGCACATAGTCAGAGCAGGGCATGACAGGTAGTGCCCATGGAACTTTAATTCCATCTGTTCAGCGTGGACGGGCAGAAGAGGAGGAGGAGGAGATGGAGAGTCATCCTGATGTCGACATCAACGTCTTGTACTCTGGCACACATGGCTGACTTCATGTTAGGCTGCCTTTCCAGCGACCCTCGCGTTATACGCATTTTAGACAACACGGATTACTGGGTGTTCACCCTTCTTGACCCCCACTACAAAGAGAACTTCTCATCTCTCATTCCTGCTGGTGGCAGAGTCTGTACTTCCTTGGCCAACCGAGGAGGGGAGACTTGGGGAACACACAGCAGTTCCAACAGAGGCAGGGCAACACTCTCCAAAGCCTTTGACAGTTTAATGACACCCCGCCAGCACCCTCACCCTGATGCGCACCCTAGTGGTACAAGGAGGAAAACATTTTGGAAGATGGTGAAGGAGTATGTACTAGACTGTGTCAGCGTCCTCAATGATCCCTCAGTGCCTTACAACTACTGGGTGTCCAAGCTGTACACGTGGCACCAACTGACGCTCTACGCTTTGGAGGTGCTGGACTGCCCCGCCGCCAGCGTTTTGTCTGAGCATGTATTTAGTGCTGCTTGTGGCATTATAACAGATAACCGTATCCGCCTGTCAACTGAAAATGCTGACAGGTTCACTCATATAAAAATGAACAAGGCCTGGATTGACCATGACTTCTCGACTCCACCAGAGGAGAGCTGAGCTGATGATAAACATAAAGGCACTTTACATGTGTTGTTTTTAATGCAGTTAATATACTGTATTCCCATGTACCCCTTCCACCACAAACAAGGGTATATGGTTGAATCTTCCTTTTCTCATCCTCCTCCTCCTCTTCCGTCATATCAACATGCATTGCTTATTCGTCACATAAAATGCCCTCGCATATATGGCCTTCAAATATAATTTTTTAGAGGGTCCACTCACCAGCAGGCCCTCACATCTAATTTTTTAGAGGGTCCGCTCACCAGCAGGCCCTCACATCAAATTTTTTAGAGGGTCTGCTCACGAGCAGGCCCTCAAGTCTAATTTTGTAGAGGGTCCGCTCACCAGTAGGCCCTAAAATCTAATTTTTTACAGGCTCTGCTCACCTGCAGGCCCGCAACTCAAATCTTTTATAGGGTCAGCTAACCTGCAGGCCCGCAACTCAATGTGAATGAGGCCCTCCTTTATGTGATATACAGGTTGTATCGGAGTGCCTCTTCCTTGTAATTTTTGGCAGCACTTGCACTTTATATACAAGTAAATATACAGGAAAGAATGTTTTCAATCAATTTGTCCTATAAAATTTATTTTTTACTTTTGTGCGTAAAACCTTAATTAGATTATGGGCCTAGTGATCACTTTAAGCCATTTTAAGCTGCATCAGCAGCAGCATGGTGATAAAAATTAGTGGCAAGGTGACATGGTGTGGAGATGGCAGCATGAGGAGGCCACATAGTGGCACAAGGACTGAGTCTGGATAAAAGACTAAGGCCACAGATTGTTTAGAAAGATGCAGAAGGAAAAATCTGTGGAGCTGTATCATGGTCACCTGCAGATTAATGCAGACCAGGGCTGTAGCTATAGGGGAAGCAGGGGAAGCTGCAGCTTTGGTGCCCTGACCCAGAAGGGGCCCATCCAGAAGGAGGAGGACTAAAGGATTTGGTAAGGGCCCCCTCAACAGTATTACACAATGAAATTATATACAGTGACAGTATAAACAGTGTATAAAATGGATGGAACAGCTCCTGGCCCTGGTCTGAGAGAGCGATCTTTACTAGCCACAGGAATGGGGGCGGCATGAAAGGAAGGGGTCACTAAAAAATGACAGAGTCTGCATAAAAGACTGAGGCCACAGATTGTTGAGAGAGATGCAGATAGAAACAAATCTGTAGAGCTGTATGACGGTCACCTGCAGATTAATGCAGCCATCAAAATCAAGTTGGGTTTGTCGGTTCCACCTCAGCTCACCAGCAGGCCTGCACCTAAAATCTTTTACTGGGTCAGCTCACCTGCAGGCCAGCGACTGAAATATTTTACAGGGTCAGCTCAGCTGCAGGCACTAGCATATAATGTTTTACAGGGTCAGCTCACCAGTAGGCCCGACCCTAAAATCTTTTACAGGGTCAGCTCACCTGCAGGCCCGCAACTCAGGCTGCCTTGCTTTGAAGTAGTAGCCGTTTATCTGGCTCCCGCTTTGAAATCGAACAATGATTCCCCGTTACCGGTGGTCAACATGTTAGACGCATAAAAGAACATCGAAATTTGATAGGGAAGATATCCAAATGGATTGTGGACGTCACGGGGACGTGCAATCAGGCAGAAATTAACAAAGCAGCAGCAGGGCCTCTCCTGTATAACGTTTCCTCATCCAAAATACCGCAGTGACATTCCCTGTAATTTAGTATTATTCATTTCAATAGCAGGGCATCTTAAGAGTCCTGTATTGTTATTTATCGTCACTACCTCAGGGGTCAGTATTGGGCCCTATTCTCTTCAATATATTTATTAATGATCTTGTAGAAGGCTTGCACAGTAAAGTATCAATTTTCGCAGATGACACTAAACTGTGTAAAGTAATTTACACTGATGAGGACAGTATACTACTACAGAGGGATCTGGATAGATTGGAGGCTTGGGCAGATAAGTGGCAGATGGGGTTTAACACTGATAAATGTAAAGTTATGCACATGGGAAGGAAAAATGCAAGTCAACCGTACATACTAAATGGTAAAACACTCGGTAACACTGACATGGAAAAGGATCTAGGAATTTTAATAAACAGCAAACTAAGCTGCAAAAAACAGTGTCAGGCAGCTGCTGCCAAGGCCAACAAGATAATGGGTTGCATCAGAAGGGGCATAGATTCCCGTGATAAGAACATAGTCCTACCACTTTACAAATCGCTAGTCAGACCACACATGGAGGACTGTGTACAGTTCTGGGCTCCTGTAAACAAGGCAGACATAGCAGAGCTGGAGAAGGTCCAGAGGAGGGCAACTAAAGTAATAACTGGAATGGGGCAACTACAGTACCCTGAAAGATTATCAAAATTAGAGTTATTCACTTTAGAAAAAAGACGACTGAGGGGAGATCTAATTAATATGTATAAATATATCAAGGGTCAGTACAGAGATCACTCCCATCATCTATTCATTCCCAGGACGGTGACGAGGGGACATCCTGTGCGCCTGGAGGAAAGAAGGTTTGTACACAAACATAGAAGAGGATTCTTTACGGTAAGAGCAGTGAGACTATGGAGCTCTCTGCCTGAGGAGGTGGTGATGGTGAGTACAATAAAGGAATTCAAGAGGGGCCTGGATGTATTTCTGGAGCTTAATAATATTACAGGCTATAGCTACTAGAGAGGGGTCTTCCTCTGGATCAACTTGCGGGATAACAGGCCGAACTGGATGGACAAATGTCTTTTTTCGGCCTTATGTACTATGTTACTATGTTACCTCCCCGAGTCAGCCATTGACCTCCCTTGGATGTGGTATCCCTTTCTCAAGCTCCCTCTCCGGCATCGAACCCTGATTCCCCATTACCTGTGATCACCATGGTATGTGCAGAAAAGAACATCGAAAGTTGATAGGGCAGACATCCAAATGGATCGTCGCCATCACGGGGACGTGCAATCGTCCAGAAGTTATCTAGAGTCACCAATGCGGCAGCAGGCCCTCGCCCCTAAGGTTTTAGATGGTTAGATCAGCAGGCCCTTGCTCCAAACAAAGAGTGTATTGGAGCTCCGGTTCCTTGTAATTTTTGGCAGCCCTTTCACTTAGTGCATAGGCTTTATGAGTGTAGGAGTCCAACTACCTGAACAATTGTACCAAAATATGAATGAGGCCCTCTTTTATGTGATATACAGGCTGAGTGCCTCTTGCTTGTAATTTTTTGCAGCACTTGCACTTTATATACAATTGAATATACAGGAAAAAATGTTTGTGAACAATTTTTCATGTAAAATTTATTTTTGGGGGGTTTTGTGCGTATTTTTGTCAGTCTGTAAAAGTGCCGTACAACTCAGACAACATGGTTCCCAGCAGCGACCTGGGAAACCAAGATGCATCCAGACATCCTCCCCATTCTGTCACTTTCTGACTTTTTCCAATGGACAAGGCACTCTCCCCTCTTCAGAGCAGGGGGTGCCTGGTTGTCTCCCATTGGCTTCCATTATACTCGGGTGCTCGGCCGAGCACAGAAATATAGCAATGTGTTCGGGCCGAACACCCGAATACTTTGGTGCTCGATCATCACTACAAGCGGAGTATAACAGGAGAAGACTACAACTCCCAGCATGCCCAGGCTGTTATTTTGTGATATCAGAGAACATTACAGGAGGAGGGATAAGAGGAGAGGACTACAACTCCCAGCATGTCCAGCCTGTTATTATGTGATATCAGAGGACAATACAGGAGGAGTATAAATGAAGAAGACTACAACTCCCAGCATGTCCAGACTGTTATTATGTGATATCAGAGGACATTACATGAGGCGGTATAAGAGGAGAGGACTACAACTCCCAGCATGTTCAGACCATTATTATGTGATATCAGAGGACATTACAGGAGAAGGTATAAATGGAAAGGACTACAACTCCCAGCATGTTCAGCCTGTTATTTTGTGATACCAGAGGATATTACAGGAGGATGTGTGAGAGAGGAGAGGACTACAACTACCATCATTTACTGGCTGTCACTGTGAATCCTTCCGTTCTCCATGTTATTTTCATTACAATTCTCTGCCTCTCCCGCACTGGTCACATGATGGTGACATCATCACCATTTATTTCAGCTGCTTAGCTCCATACTTCCTGCTCTGGAGGCCCCACCCACTAGCCAATGAGACCACACCTATTCCCATGACTCTACTATAATCAAGTCCCCTCCTGCACTGACCACATGATGGTGATGGCATCAAAGGTCTTTCTCCACCACCTCTCTCTACTGTTAAGCTCCGCCCCTGCACTGTTTACATAATGGTGATATCATCACATGTCTTTCACCACTACATCTTCTCTGAACTGATGGGCTCCACCCCGTCCTGCACTGATCACATGACAGTGACATCATCCCAGGTCCTTCAGCTCTTGCAGTGCAGCAGATACAGAGCAGGTCCTGGTCAGTAGTTACTGCTGTGGTGTCTGGAGCCTCTTCTTCTCTCTGGTATCAGCCATTTCTCCAGAATCCCCCTTTATCCCCATTGCTGGGGGCTCTGAGAAGCGGGGTCTCTCCAGGAGCAGTAAGTGCGGTTCTGGATCTCACTAATGCTCTTGTCCCTGGAGGATTTCCAGCCTCTCCTCTCCTCATAAAGTCCTGTGCAGTACTAGAAGCCTCCAGTTCTCTCCTCTTCTCCTGACTGACCACCAAGGATGGACAGGAAGGAGATCAGCAAAAGTATATTAGACTTCACCTTTAAGATCATCTCCCTGCTGAGCGGAGAGGTAAACTTTTCTAGATTTCTCTACTCTTTATTGTATTCTGTAACAAGTCCGACATTGAGAAGGAGAATCCATCATATGAAGTCATAGAAAGAGTCCAGGGTCCTGGAGACTGGCCTCCACACTTACTAAGTGATGGAGCAGTGATGGATCATCGGGACCAACAGTCATGTTGTGTGAGCCATGAGAAGGTAAGTAGGCACGTTGTACCCAGGAGGAGAGGAAGCAGAGGAGGAGATGGCCGGAGTGTGGCCTGGAGGGAGGATTTCTACCACTAGTCTGACATCTAGATGATACTGGACTATAACAAGGAGGCCTGTACTACGTCTAGAGGATAGAAGGTTTCTCCACCAATTTAGAAGAGGATTCTTTACTGTAAGAGTAGTGAGACTGTTGAGCTCTCTGCCAGAGAAAGGGGTCACAGGGAATTCTCTAGAAGAGTCCAGAAGATGTCTGGAGGGTAAGAATATTCCAGCTTCAAGTGACTAGATTTCTGGAGATGGGGCCATGATCCAGGGAGTGATTCTCAGAGTAGATCTGGAGTCAGGAAGGAATTTATTTCCATACGTGTCTCTCTCCATCCACAGGATTACACCATAGTGAAGAAGACATCGGGGAAGATTCCCATTATCCATAAATCAGAAGTGTGGACCCTCATCACAGAGCCTCCCCCCCTGATACATGAGCAGAAGATCCTAGAACTCACCCACAAGATAATTGAGCTGCTGACTGGAGAGGTGACACTGCTGGGAATGTTGGGAAATTCTGCAGTAACAGCACTGGAGGGGTCTGGGTGATGACGGTGTCATTGTGTTGTCAGGTTCCTGTAAGGTATCAGGATGTGGCGGTCTATTTCTCCATGGAGGAGTGGGAGTATATAGAAGGACACAAGGATCTGTACAAGGAGGCCATGATGGAGGCTCCCCGGCCTCTGATATCACCAGGTAAAAGATCTTCCTGATTATAGAGGTGTACAGGTCCCCTGGATACTACTCTTATCATCTCATTATGATATATATAACACTGTGCTTGTGTTTCCTACAGATGGATCCAGGAGGAGAAATCCCCCCGAGAGATGTCCCCGTCCTCTGTATTCCCAGGACTGTCCAGAGGGGAAGTTTCCAGAGAACCATCAGGTAGATGGAGCTGAGCCCTATACACATCTATATAGGGGGGTCCTGCAGTCATAGAGGGGTCATAGTTTGTGGGGGTCTCTTATGTGGATCTGTTAGATTTCCCACCTGTCTGCTGTATTGTACTGAATTGTTACAGATGACAAATCAGGGGGAAGATGTGACTGATATTAAAGTGGAGGATGAAGAAGAGCGGATGATGGGCGATCCCCCGTGTAAGAGTGAGGTGGAGCAGGACATTCCAGTCCACGTGACCACAGGTATGGAATAGTGAATGGAGGAAGGGAATTAGGAGGCTTCTTCAGGTGAGGCTCCACCTTAGAGCTCTAGTAAAGTAGCACTCTGGGAAGTGACCTCTATGTTATGCGCAGGAGTGGAGTTGACTTCAGTGGGAGCAGTGCTGCAGTATCGAGCTCCGTCCACTATGCAGTGACAGGTCTGTGTAGTTCCGGCTCTGCTACACCTGAACAGCTGATTGGCGGAGGTGCAGTGTATATGACCCCTACAGATCGGCTATCCTAAGGATAGGCCGTCACTTAATAAAAGCTGACAACCCCTTCGGTTCCTAAGAAGGGTACGGAGGAATGTTAGGTTGAGGAATATCTTCCTGTGTTTCTTATAGAATGTGTCGGCAGATAAGAACCATTTGGCCCATCTAGTCTGCCCAATATACTAAATACTATGGAAAGCCCCTGGCCCTATCTTATATGAAGGATGGCCTTATGCCTATCCCATGCATGCTTAAACTCCTCCACTGTATTTGCAGCTGCCACTTCTGCAGGAAGGCTATTCCATGCATCCACTACTCTCTCAGTAAAGAAGAGAAATTATTAGCTGTGAGGCTGGATACAGTAATTACTGAAGATCATGTGATCATAACCCCAACAGACTGACAGGTTATAATATTAAAAGACTATATGCTATTATGCAGGTGGGTCGAGGAGCTGACGCTCCATCCTGTTATTGGATGCAGCGCAGAAACAAGGTGGCTGGGACAGGAGATGCTGTGCATGTGTCCCACGGTCCTGACCACCAGAGATGCTGGAGATTTTTCCTATAGTGTGCAGGTGCTGGACTGCAGGGTGTTCATAGCCCCTAGATACAAGCAGTGTATAATCCAATAGAAAAATAAATCCACCCAGCAAAGGAAGCAATATTGACAATGACAATACATTAGTTAGTCTACATGATAAATGCCATTTGCTTATGTAAGACAACCCCTTTAATATATTATATTACTATATCCATAAAAACTGAAAAAATTTGGATGTAAAACTTTTGCCTGGTAGTGTACAGGAGGTCATGTATTATTTCTGTACACTGCTTGTATCTCCTACAGGTGGACCTATTAGGAGAAATCAACCAGAGAAATATCCCAGCTCTCCGTGTTCTGTTAATTACCCAGTGGAAAATCCTTTATGTTTTATTAATGACACCCAACTTGGGAATCATCAGAGAGGTCACACAAGGGAGAATTCATATTTATGTTCAGAATGTAAGAAATGTTTCATTACTAAAGAAAAACTTAGGTATCATCAGAAAATTCACAAAAGGGGGAAGACATTCGCACGTTCCAAGTGTGGGAAATCTTTAATAAAAAAATCAGTTCTTGTTATTCATAAAAAAATTCACACAGGGGAGAAGCCATATTCATGTTCAGGATGTCAGAAATGTTTTCAAAATAAATCAGTTTTTGTAAGACATCAGAGAATTCACACTGGTGAGAAACCATTTACATGTTCAGAATGTGGGAAATGTTTTACACACAAATCAAATCTTGTTACACACGAGAGAATTCACATAGGATCAAATCCATATTCATGTCCAGAATGTGAGAAATCTTTTACAAGCAAATCAAGTCTTGTTAGACATCAGAAAAATCACACAGGAGAGAGGTCGTACATCTGCTCAGAATGTGGGAAATGTTTTGTTACTAAAGACAACCTCAAGCTTCACGAGAGATATCACAGGGGAGAGAAGTCGTATTCATGTTCAGAGTGTGGAAAATGTTTTGTTACTAAAAACAAGCTCAAGCTTCATCACCGAACGCACACAGGAGAGAAGCCATATTCATGTTCAGAATGTGGGCAATGTTTTACACATAAATCAAATCTTGTTACACACAAGAGAATTCACACAGGGTCGAAGCCATATTCATGTCCAGAATGTGGGAAATCTTTTACAAGCAAATCAGGTCTTGTTAGACATAAGAGAACTCACACAGGAGAGAAGCCGTATCCGTGCTCAGAATGTGGGAAATGTTTTGCAAGTAAATCAGATCTTGTTAAACATCAGAAACGTCACACAGGAGAGAGGTCGTACTCATGCTCAGAATGTGGGAAATGTTTTGTTACTAAAGACGGCCTCAAGCTTCACGAGAGACATCACGGGGGAGAGAAGTCGTATTCATGTTTAGAGTGTGGAAAATGTTTTCTTACTAAAGACAAACTCAAGCGTCATCTAAGAACTCACACAGGAGAGAAGCCATATTCATGTTCAGAATGTGTGAAGTGTTTCGTTTCTAAAGCCTACCTCCTAGTTCATCAGAGAAGTCACACAGGAGAGAAGCCATATTCATGCTCAGAATGTGGGAAATGTTTCAGCAGAAAGTCAAATCTTGTTACACATCAGAGAATTCACACAGGAGAGAAGCCATATTCATGTTCAGAATGTGGGAAACGTTTTGCAAAAAAATCACATCTTGATACACATCAGAGAATTCACACGGAACAGAAGCCATATTTATGTTCTGAATGTGGGAAATGTTTTACACAAAAGGCAAATCTTGTTGCACATCAGAGAACTCACACAAGAGAGAAGCCATATGCATGTTCAGAATGTGGAAAATGCTTTACACAAAAGGTGAATCTTGTTGCACATCAGAGAATTCAAACAAAAAAGAGAGGTTATATTCATGTTCAGAATGTGGAAAATGTTTTACAGATCAGATCTAGTCATACATAAGAAAACTCATAAAAGGGGAGAAGCACTTTTCATGTTCAGAATGTGGGGAATATTTTATTACTAAAGCCATACTTAAAGCTCATCAGAAAAATACAATGGAGAGAAGTCATTTTGAAGTCATTTGATGAGTCAAAAATCAAGATTCAATTTTGTAAAAAAAAATTATTCCATGATTTATTTTATCTTAAGGTTATTTGTTATATGCTTTAATTTCAAAGTAAAATTGAGACATTCAATTAAACATTAAAGGGGTTGTCTCACTTTAGCAAATGGTGTTTATCATGTAGAGAAAGTTAATACAAGGCACTTACGATTGTGTTGTGATTCTCCACGTTGCATCCTTTGCTGGCTAGATTCATTTTTCCATCACATTATACACTGCTCATTTCCAGGGGTTACGAACACCTCTGCAGCACAGATACGAGGTGATCGGGACAGGAAATGCTGCACATGTGTAACACAGTCCTGGCCACTAGAGATGGTGGAGATTTTTCCTATAGTGTACAAGTACTACTATCACTGCTGGACTGCAGGGTGATCAAAGACCCTAGATACGAGCAGTGTATAATGCAATGGAAAAATAAATCCAGCCAGCAAAGGAAGCAATGTGGACAATCGCAATACATTAGTAGGTGCCTTATATTTGTCTACATAATAAATGCCATTTGCTGAAGTGAGAGTACCCCTTTAATATATTATACGATTATATCCATAAAAAAAATAACAACTCCATCACCATTCTTTCAAGTCAAGTTATCATTTTTTTCTGGTGAACTTCTGCCTTTATATTTTGACAAACATGTCTGCTCCTGTGGTCAAATGCTTCTTCTTTCCATTGCATATTGGTCTAGAAGTTGTTGAGGATGTTATGATATTAATGTGAAGCCATTACAATATGGTGCATGGTTTACATAGTTTATATACCAAAGTTAGTAAAATAATGCACAGATGCCAAGTGTTATCTCTTTTCTTGTTTTTGTATTTTAGCCAATAAATCAATGACATGAGCCTCAGTAGAGGAATGCCCTCTCTGATTAAATAAAAACTACCTAACTTCCTGTAATAAATTGAGTTCTGCTTTGATACTTGGTATAAGTGTGGTTCTTCCGTGCACGATAAACTAACAGCTTGTAATTTGGAGCAGATAGTCAATAAGACAGCACAGCTTGTGTGCATATTAAAAACAGTTGGTGCCCAACGTGGGGCAAGACTTTCAAGTGGAACGGCGGCAGAAATCATCCACACACAGGTTGTACGTACATTGGGGAGGAGACTGCAGCTCCAAAACAGGTAAGAAAATTATTTATCTTACCTAATACCTTCCTCCTGAGGAAGCGATCACACGCGAAATGCGCGTCGAGGAGCGCCACTACCCGGTTTCCATCTCTTGTTCCATTGGTATGTTGCCATTCATGCTACATGTATAATATAGCAAGTAAACTTGTCAGTTATTTTGCTATACTTGTTACGCACAGGTCACTTTCTGGCATACTTGCCAATGTATACGCACTTTATATTTATATGACCATCCTTACCCTTTATGGGATACGCCATTTACATCTTTTGAGGTCATTTTTTTTTCTTGCTGCTAAACTGTCATAGTCTAGAGGTGGTGTGCTACTGTGTTTTGTCCCTGCTTGTTCACAAGTATGTATTGTGGATTACATTTTTAATATTGATATTAATAAATATTACATTTTATTATCTATTGATGGTGTGTTTTTGCACTCTTTTCTGTTGTGATTAATTTAAATTTCGGGAGTGTACCGTTTAATTTAGACCGTTTGGTGATCTAATACCTTCCTGTGCCTATGCCCTGCGTAGTGAGTGGGACGGCTATCCACTTGGACACCTGACCACATAAGCCCTTGTCCCAAAAACCTGGTCAACCCTGCTATTGACTGTCTGCGGTTAGATAGTGACTTCAGAGGAAATTGTATATTGCTACACGTGTTCTGACCTTAGACGGTCAATGACTTAAAACTATACTCGTCCTGCCAGCAATAGACTATTGTCACTTTGGTAGGCGTGTTCCTATTGGTGTCACGTATCTCTCACACCAAGATGTCTTCTAGTTAATATGAGAAAGAGAGTCATATTAGTGGATTATAGGTTGTTGTAACGGAGCCTCGGAAAAGGAGGAAGGACTCATGACGTATGTGCCAGAATTGTATAACAAAGACTAAATTTAGCCATTGCAGAGGCAGGCTGGCATATCATTAGAGTATAACTGAAGTCCCTTTCGAGAAGGAGAGAACAGGTTATCAGTAGCTGTCCTCTAACTTCAGGGAGTGTAAAGTGTTCAGATTGAATGTACATGCAAAGACAACTTAGATTAACAGTACGGGCAGTGTACGAGTTTTCAGTGTAGTGAAGAGTTAAAAAGAAAAAAACAAAGGAGCAGGCAGCTCAGCATCAGGCAGTTTTGCTGCCCACCTGATTGCCTCGGAGAGAGAAGGAAATAAATTAATTTGCAATGGAAGAAAGTGCTGAGGAATAAGAAAGGAATGCTTCAAGATAACAATGTACTAAAAGATGCAGAAGCATGGTATAAAACAGCCAGAGAAATGAAGAAATTAGGCTGGACAACAATGTATGATGAAAAGACAACACACTTTTACATGCCACCAACACAGCCCCCTAAAATGGTGCTAGAGGACTCTGCCATGCTTAGCAGGCTCGACCCCCACCATATCATCAGCCCCCTCAGTCTCCAGAGGTGTGGACCTGTGAAGTGTGTGAGTGCCAAAACCATGCTCTAAGCCCACCTCTTTGTATCCGGTTATCACACAAGATGGCACACCTTATGTACCAGCTCCCATTCTGGCAGCCATCTTATCTAATCCCACTTTCGCTCCTGCGGCCATCTTAACTCCCGCAAATTCCAGCCGGCCTTGCAGCCATCTTAACTGAGGGAACTTCACTCTCTGCCCAGCGGCTATCTTAGTTACTGGTATTTTTTCCTGATATGGCTACAAGCACAAAACAATACACATAGATCTAAGTAGCACCGCAAAGAGTACTAAACTCAGTAAGTGAAGAATACACTTATACCTATAATTAGCTATTACTTGTAGTATTGTTTAGTTAGATGAAATGCCTTAACTTCTATGTTTTTTCCTTTACTAGGATTAAGTCAGCACTTGGAGGCAACTTCATCTCGATTCATAACAGGTCAAGGGGAATTGGGTGAAGATGTTAGGTTAACTCCTGCATTTGAAGTACTCGGCCCCGGGGGTCCTGCCCATCTGCTAAAATCACAAAAGGAGAGGATTGTGATAGAAATGGTCTCAACTGTAGTAAACTGTAGCTTTAAGGCCAGACAGATTCTGTTCTTTCTGTCTTTCATATGATGTTGCTGAAGAATGCTAACCCTGAGATAAGATTCTGCAGAAGCTAAAAGGGGTTGTCCGAGTTATGAAAAAAAATAATATAGCACTGAAAATCTGATATATAACTGAGCTCAGCAAGTTTTATGCAAAAAAAATTAATATATTTCCTCATTTCCCTGGTTCTTTTCTGGCCCTTTGTTTACATGCAATAGAAACAATCTCTGCCCCTCCCCCTGCTCTGCTAAGGGAGTGGATACAAGAGCTGCCCTGAGTGACATGTCTGCCTGCTGGGAGACTCTGCAGCATATTGTATGTGTAGGACTACAAGTCCCAGCTATATAATGACACTGCTAAGGGAGTGGATACAAGAGCTGCCCTGAGTGCTGGGAGAATCAACAGCAACTTGTAAGTGTAGAACTACATGTCCCAGCTGTATAATGACACTGCTAATACACACAGGCTCTTCCCCCTACCTTCTTGTGCAATGCTCTCTCTAGTATGTCCGCTCCAGTTTCCAGCATTGTCTCCTCACTGCCTGCAGAGCTGTACAGCTGAAGGGGTTAAGAATCCTAGCAGAGAGTAGACGGCAGTGAAGGGGGGCGTGGCCAGCACAGTGACGTCTCATTTACAGGCTTGGAAATGCGCTTTATCAGAGCAGGGAGAGAAGCTGACATCACAGGTCATGTGACCCTCAGTGAAATCTGAGAAACCAGCCACTGGAGATAAAGTGAGTTAATTGGAAAGCTGTTACATTTGCCTAGTTAGGAACATAGAACAAAAAAATAACTCGGACAACCCCTTTAACTATTACGATGCTGTTAGTATGATCTGGAAGTATTGCCTTATATGAAAAACTAATCAAATTACTTGTTTCGTCCGTTATCTGTAAGACTGTATGTTTCATTCTTACATTGCTCTCTGTTCTTTCTTTTCCATGTGACCCTCATCCCAGGTAAGCTGTCCACTAAGAGTTTGCTAGTGCTTTAAGTCTAGTTTCTGTGTAGCTCCGTCCAGTTTATAGTAACAAAGAACTCTAAGGCCCTCCCAGCACTGGCGGTGTGAAGAAAGAAGAAGAAAAGTCTGGTTACTTCATGAGTGTATGAATCTGGTTTCCATCTGTGGGCTGGTTATATTGTGTTTGTGTTTTGCTGGTTTGCCTGTTGTATTAGTGTAAGAGAGAAGACAGGCAGTGAAGAGCATCAGCAAGCTAATGAAAGGTGTAGACATGCCCCCCCTGTGGTAAACTGATCCAGAGTAGTGAGAAGAAGCATGTAGGGAAAATAAAGGGTGGCTGAAAGATAACAAGCTGACAGAACAGGCAGACGTCCGGCCGCGAGTAGCGAGGGAAGTGTATAGAGGAGGTGTAGAGCGATAGAAAAAGTGGGAAGTATTATTATGAATGTTATCATGATAATGTTAAACCACCCCCCTAACAGAGAAAGGAAAAAGTAAGTCTACCACCCTATAATGGTCCTGGGGAATAAACCTGCAGAGTCTGCGGGACCCAGAACCCAGATTGGGGAGAGAGTTGTGCTGTGTGTGGTACTCCTCGTCCACACCACTGTCACGGATGGTGTTGCAGAAAACAAGAAGTAACAAATAAAGATCCGACTGACTTGATCCCAAACTAAGGAACAAAAGGATGAGCCCTATTAAAGCCCTAAAGCTCTCCCTGTCTACTCAGCCCATGCAAAGATCTCAATGATAGAAAGTTGCATGTCCACGTACCTAGACTGAGTGACACCTGCAAACCCTATAATAGTGAGGGGACACGACCACCGGCTCCCTGCACTTAATACGGAGGGAGCCAGGGTCACCTAGAATCAAGCCAACAGGAAAACACAAATACAGAAATAGACTTATCTGAAGAACCAGCTTTAGCAACTTCAAGCAGAGAACACAATCCAGGAAGTAGTATAAACCGCAAAGTGAGGCAGTATGGGAGGAGATATAAAGGGGAGGCAATCACTGCTAATAGATGACAGCTGGGAGAGGGAGGAGAGATGTCGAAGCGAAAGCAAAACAAAAGACCATCATGCAGGAGGTACTGAAGAACGTCTGTCAGAACTTCTCATAGATCTGGCGGTGACAACCACATGAGAGGTTTGTATTCTGTGATTAGGAAACAGACAATCCAGTATCGGCTGTGCCCTTAAACATTTTCACAGATTCAAGTCCAGCCCCAATGATATCCCTCACACTGCAGCAGCCAAGACAGTTGTGCCCAGAAAACATGTCCCCCCCTGACTTAATCTCCACGGACACCCATCCTTGTGTAAGAGTGGATGGTAAAGTAGTACACTTCCCTTTTAACAGAACCCATCCATGTTAGATTTGCCCTTAACCAAGAAGTGCTTGCCCGTTTGCTGGTCAGTGATAATGTCCCCTGTTGCCTCCTAGGTGCAGATTTGCTTGCAAAAGTATGTGCCAGCATCTCATACTAGGAGGATGGCACTGTGAAACTAACAGGTGCCCTCAGTGACAAGGAACTTTGTTTGTTGGCCGTTAGTAATAAAACACCCTGGTCCATGTTTGTGTCATTATTCTCAGAACATAAAAGGAAGCCTTTCTTGTGAGCCTTTCTTGTGGCACCGTCGGACCATCTGTGGGCTACTGGAACCACAGATGTTGGCAAGCTTCCAGTCTCTTCTGTGGAAGTGGTTTTTGAAAGCTGGCACCCTACGTCCCAGAAAGATACAGTATCTCTTGAGTATGGCACAGTCAGATGCCATATCTCAAACAGTCCAAGACTTTTTGAAAAAAGGGGGTTATCAAGGAGATTGTATCCCCTTCTAACACTCCTTTGTACCTAGTGAAAAAGAAAAGTGAGAAGGGAAAAACCTACCAAGTACCGGATGGTACATGACCTACATGCTGTCAATGAAGCCACCATTTTTAACACCCCCATTGTGCCCAATCCACACGCCTTGTTGGCTCAGGTTCCTGCTACCTCTAGCCACTACATTATTATTGTTTGGGCAAATGTTCTCTTTTCAGCACCACTACATCCAGACAGTTGGTATTTGTTTGTCTTCGCGCATGAGGGTAAACAGTATACCTGGGTGGTACAGCCGCAGGGGGGGCAGAACTCGCCCAGTATGAATACTGCAGCCATGTCACTCCCATAGCTGCAGGGTGAGGGGGAAAAAAAACTTCAGTTTTGCTGCTTTACTGTTACCTTCCTGGGGTGAAACATCTTACCCTAAACTTAAGAAGGCTGTAGAGGACATCCCTTTGCCCAGAAACATGAATGCACTGAGTACATTTTTGGGCCTTGTTTCTTATTGCAGACCTTGGGTACATAAGTTTGATGCAGCCTCTTTATGATTGTTTGCCTTTTAGTGCCTTCCACCTTTATAACTGGCCAGCTAGGACCTGTCCTAGGTTGCTAGTATAGCTTATATGTGTATACAGCTAAACCTGCTAATAGCCTTAATATAGTTCCTATGTTTATGTGTTAAAGACAAAAGCAGAGTTATTTACTGTGACTTCCTGTTATGGATGTCATATAACTGTTATATTTTGTGTTCACAGAGGCAGAAAAAGATAATATGCCTTTAAGATTCATTTTGCAATGTAAGGTAAGCTCAGTAACATAGCAGAAACAACAGAAAGCATAGTGTTAATCTGTTGTTGCTGGGCAGAAGTCTAGACCAATCACAGCCAGCTTCTCACACACAGCCTGTCTGGGAATTCCCCCAGCTCCTGCTGCTAGAATCATTATTCACCAGAGACAGGTGCTGAAGAGACATTCACTCCACTGAGAGCTGAGTTTTATGGGAACAAGAGGCCAATGTTCATATTGTTAGTATTGTGTTTAGAACTGTATACTGAACTAGATATATATATATATATATATATATATATATATAGTCCAGAAAAATGGGCGGCACTCCAAAAATAAGAACAAGTGAACCTTTATTCACCCAGGTGGTGCAACGTTTCGGCTCTGCACTTGAGCCTTTCTTTGTGTATATATATATATATATATATATATATATATATACTTACAGTTCCACCAATTGCAACCATACAATTGCAAGCATTCAGATTCCATATTGCAATTCAAATTTCAAATACAAATTGCAAGCATACAAACCAGATTCCATACAAATTGCATACAAACTGTGAACTGCTTATACCAGATCATAAGCAATTGCATACTGCAAACCAAGTTGAGCAAAAAGAACTATTAGTTAGACCTCAGATATATCTCTCAGAGAGATCATAAAGTGCTTAAATAACTTAAAGTGAGAGTATAGATACTGAAGAGAGAAATATATCCACCATTTTATGTTGAATGACAAGTTTGAATAGTTGAACCACCATCTTATGCATACCGCCATTTCATGATATCTTTTTAACACGTGTTATGTACATGGACTATCTGCTGCGGAGGCGGCAGTGTTATATATGAAGAAAAGTTAAAGTTAATAAAGAAATTATTTCAAGCATTTGGTGTGCTCTTTACACCTACTGTTTCCATAGAACGGCGGTAGAGGAATTACAGAGTAACAGACAGTCTGGTTAGACTAAAAGTCAGAGATATCAAAATTCTTCTAATGCCACAGCACAAAAGGCACTTCATAGTGCTGCGCCTGCCACAGTGGAACTATTACCCTCAGAGGGCGAAGTGATAGCGCTCCTCAACTTGCACAGTAAAGAGCACATTAGAGCAGCGCAGTGCCAGCATATACCGCCGCGCAGCAACTGTTCCCTGAGTTAACAAGCAAAGACATCTCAGTGGAGCTACCATAAAGGCCATAGAACGTGTTCATTAGTCAAACTGCAGCGGTCTCTTAAAGTGTCAGAACGGCAAAGGCAAGATAATCAGAGAAAGAGCGCCAACCCTCCTGCGATCCCTAGAGAGAGAAAGAGACACATGGTGGGAGGCCAAAGTCCAAAGCTAGAGTGCCCGCACCGCTATCCATGGAGAGACCACGAACTGCAGTCAGCTAGTTTCCCACCACTAGGCCCAAAGCCTGCAGCAGCGTATCCAAGCCAGCATAACTCAAGTCATCACAGATCGCAAGTAATCACAAAGCATCGCAAGTCTGTGCAGAGCATCGCAACTTAGCGCAGAGCTTCGCAAGTCATCACAGAGCAACGCAATTCATCAAGAAAAGACAAGTCTCCTTTAAGACATTTGTTTTAGCAACCTTCAGATTGCAGTATCCTGCTCTTCAGGTCAGAGCTTTCCTTTTATTACTTATCATTGCATATAGGCTTTGGAATAAAGAGATGTTCAGAAATAAGAGACTTTAAATAAAAACAAAGGACAGTTTGTAGTACACGGACTCTAAAGCATTCAAAGTGAAAGTTATTTATTGCATGCATTTATCACTGTATTTAGAGTGAAAGTCATTTATTTCTGTATTTGTCAGTATTGCATTTAAAGTTAAAGGACTCTTAACCCCTTAGGGACACAGCCTTTTTACACCTTAGGACCAGGCCATTTTTTGCAAATCTGACCAGTGTCACTTTAAGTGCTGATAACTTTAAAACGCTTTGACTTATCCAGGCCGTTCTGAGATTGTTTTTTCGTCACATATTGTACTTCATGACACTGGTAAAATGAAGTCAAAAAAATTAATTTTTTTGCACAAAATAATACCTAATTTACCAAAAAAATTCAAAAATTTGCAAATTTCAAAGTTTCAGTTTCTCTACTTCTGTAATACATAGTAATACCCCCAAAAATTGTGATGATTTTACATTCCCCATATGTCTACTTCATGTTTGTAGCATTTTGGGAATGATATTTTATTTTTTGGGGATGTTACAAGGCTTAGAAGTTTAGAAGCAAATTTTGAAAATTTTCAGAAATCTTCAAAATCCCACTTTTTATGGACCAGTTCAGGTTTGAAGTCATATTGTGAGGCTTAGATAATAGAAACCTCCCAAAAATGACCCCATCTAAGAAACTACACCCCTCAAGGTATTCAAAACTGATTTTACATACGTCGTTAACCCTTTAGGTGTTGCACAAGAGTTATTGGCAAATGGGGATGAAATTTGAGAATTTAATTTTTTTGTCAAATTTTCCATTTTAACCCATTTTTTCCACTAACAAAGCAAGGGTTAATAGCCAAACAAGACTGTATCTTTATTTCCCTGACTCTGCCGTTTACAGAAACACCCAATATGTGGCCGTAAACTACTGTACGGCCACACAGCGGGGCGTAGAGTGAAAGGTGCGCCGTTTGGTTTTTGGAAGGCTGATTTTTATGGACTGGTTTATTTACACCATGTCCCATTTGAAGCCCCCTGATGCACCCCTAGAGTAGAAACTCTCTAAAAGTGACCCCATCTAAGAAACTACACCCCTCAAGGTATTCAAAACTGATTTTACATACGTCGTTAACCCTTTAGGTGTTGCACAAGAGTTATTGGCAAATGGGGATGAAATTTGAAAATTTCATTTTTTTGCCTTATTTTTCATTTTAACCCATTTTTTCCACTAACATAGCAAGGGTTAACAGCCAAACAAGACTGTATCTTTATTGCCCTGACTCTGCTGTTTACAGAAACACCCCATATGTGGCCTTAAACTACTGTACGGCCACACAGCGGGGCGTAGAGTGAAAGGTGCGCCGTTTGGTTTTTGGAAGCCAGATTTTGCTGGAATGGTTTTTTGACACCATGTCCCATTTGAAGCCCCCCTGATGCACCCCTAGAGTAGAAACTCTGGAAAGTGACCCCATCTAAGAAACTACACCCCTCAAGGTATTCAAAACTGATTTTACATACATTTTTAACCCTTTAGGTGTTGCACAAGATTTAATGGAAAATAGAGATACAATTACCAAATTTCACTTTTTTGGCAGATTTTCCATTTTAATATTTTTTTTCCAGTTACAAAGAAAGGGTTAACAGCCAAACAAACAGTAAACTGCTGTACGGTCACACGGCAGGGCGCAGAAGGAAAGGAATGCCATACGGTTTTTGGAAGGCTGGATTTTGCTGGACTGGTTTTTTTGACACCATGTCCCATTTGAAGCCCCCCTGATGCACCCCTAGAGTAGAAACTCTAAAAAAGTGACCCCATTTTAGAAACTACGGGATAGGGTGGCAGTTTTGTTGGTACTAGTTTAGGGTACATATGATTTTTGGTTGCTCTATATTACACTTTTTGTGCGGCAAGGTAACAAGAAATACCTTTTTGGCACAGTTTTATTTTTTTTGTTATTTACAACATTCATCTGACAGGTTAGATCATGTGGTAATTTTATAGAGCAGGTTGTCACGGACGCGGCGATACATAATATGTATACAATTTTTTTTATTTATGTAAGTTTTACACAATGATTTCATTTTTAAAACAAAAAAAGTTTTAGTGTCTCCATAGTCTAAGAGCCATAGTTGTTTCAGTTTTTGGGCGATTATCTTGAGTAGGGTCTCATTTTTTGCGGGATGAGATGACGGTTTGATTGGCACTATTTTGGGGTGCATATGATTTGGGTTTGATCGCTTGCTATTGCACTTTTTGTGATGTAAGATGACAAAAAATAGATTTTTTTACACCGTTTTTATTTTTATTTTTTTACGGTGGTCACCTGAGGGGTTAGGTCATGTGATATTTTTATAGAGCCGGTCCATACGGACGCGGAAATACCTAATATGTATACTTTTTTTAATTTATGTATGTTTTACACAATGATTTCATTTTTGAAACAAAAAAAATGATGTTTTAGTGTTTTCATAGTCTAAGAGCCATAGTTTTTTCAGTTTTTGGGCGATTATCTTAAGTAGGGTCTCATTTTTTGCGGGATGAGATGACGGTTTGATTGTTACAATTTTGGCGTACATGCGACTTTTTTGATCACTTTTATTACCTTTTTTTGGGAAGTAAGGTGGGCAAAATTTCTATTTCATCATAGTTTTTAATTTTTTATTTTTATGGCGTTCACCGTTCGGGTAAAGTAACATGACCGTTATATAGATCAGGTCGTTATGGATGCGGCGATACCAAACATGTGTAGGGAATTTAATTTGTTTCATTTTTAATCAGTGATAAATGTGTTTTTTGATTTTTACTTTTTTTTTCACTTTTTTTCACTTTTTTTTTTACCCAGACCCACTTGGTTCTTGAAGATCCAGTGGGTCTGATGTCTGTATAATACAGTACTGTACTCTATATAGGGTACTGCACTGTATTTTACTTACACTGAACAGATCTATGCTTTCAGCACAGATCTGTTCAGCACCATGGACAGCAGGACGCCTGAGCAGGCGTCCTGTTGCCATGGGAACCTTCCCCGTCTGCCACAACTTCGCAGACGGGGAAGGGTGAGGACTGGGGTGTCGGGGGCTGTCTGGGGGCTCTCTCCCTCTCCCATCGGGGGGCTGCAAAGGCACAGCAGCCCCCCGATCGGAGAGGGAGGGAGCTCCCTGCGCTGTTAACCTTTTCCATACAGCGGTCCGTACGGACCGCTGTATGGAAAGGGTTAAACGGCTGACATCGCATCAACAATGTCAGCCGTTTATACCAGAGTGCCAGCAATGTGCTGGCACCCTGGTATACCCACTAGAAACCCCTGCACCACCCGCCCACATAATATCATTCAGGGGTGCAGGGGGAGGAAGAAGATATATATTCTGGGCATTGTAAAGTTTCTGATCCCCGCGGTCAGGGACCGCGGGGATCAGAAACGGCAAAAAGCGCATCAAACCGCAGGTCTGAATTGACCTGCGGTTTGTTGCGATCGCCGACATGGGGGGGTCACGGGACCCCCCCGCGCATTTAGCCTAGGTGCCTGCTCAATGATTTGTGCAGGCACCTTGTTCCGATCACTGCCAGCCGGGCGGCAGTGATCGGAACAACACATGACGTACCGGTACGTCATGTGTCCTTAAGTACCAGGGCATCATGACGTACCGGTACGTCATGTGTCCTGAAGAGGTTAATAATCGTAATGATTGTTATAGCATTTAAAGTAAAATATCTGAACCTAGTATTACCATGCCAAAGTTCACCAGAATGTATGAGAAGTGGAAATTATACATTAAAGGCATTCATGGAAAGTTAATACAAAAAAGTATAAAAGGGAACTTGAGTGATATGGTAGAGACGATAGAAGAATCTGAATCAGAGCTAATGGCAGCATATGTCAACTTGCGGTCGCTTACGACATCTTTGCAGGACATTGTACTGCTGTCACTAAATATTTAGTAAAACTCATGAGAGAACTATCATCTTCAGAAAACTATGATGAAGCTAAAGCAAGAAGTAGAATGAATGAGGTTTTATGAGAGACTATGCTAGGTCCTTAGGGGGAAACACAATCATATATCAGAGTCCTCAAATACTTCAGCCAAACAAAAGAAATTAGCTGAACAACTTGCTGTCCAAAAAACTGAAATTGAGATGGAAGCTGCCATCGAGGCCAACGGATAGCTGAAAAGGATGCACAACGCCATCAAATGGAAGCTCAAATGGAGGCACAGCGCAATCAAATGGAAGCTGAAATCGAGGCACAGCGTCAACAGTATGGAAAGGCAGAAAGAAGTTAAGATCATAGAAGCCAGACTCAGAGTACATGAGGAGGATATGAATCAGAATAGTCATAGGTTCAAATCTGTTCTAAGTGAAGAAGCAGACTCCTATTTTCCTACTTACGGCCATGAGAATGGAAAGGAATCTCCAGCATTAAGTGAGAGAATAAGTTATTATCCTTCCATCCCTGCTCAGAAAAACGAAGAGAGGCCTAGTTCAGTGTTAGGAGAAAGGTGTGTGGATTTACCCTCTATCTCTACCAGAAAAGATAAAGAAAAGGACTCACCTAATTCAGAAATAAGTGAGAAAATAGAACCGGGTGATTCTATTCCTAGATGTCACGGCAATTCTCAGGAGAGTGTTACAACCATTGTCCCAGCAAGACAACAGAGAACAGTCCTAGCTAGACTTCCCGTTCCGGAACCCACTGTATTTTCAGGAGACGTACTGAAGTTCAAAGAGTGGAAGGCAAGCTTTGAAATGATCATTGCCCAGTTGAAAAGTTATTTCTTCAGAGATATGTTGGTGAAGAAGCCAAGGAAGTTCTTGAAGGTAACTTATATAGAAAAGACGAAGAAGCCTACAAACAAGCTTGGGAAAAATTGAATGCAAGATATGGTCTTCCTTTCTTAGTACAAAGAGCTTTTAGAGAGAAACTGAATAACTGTCCTAAAAAATAGGTACTAAAGAACACTTCAGACTCCAAAAGTATGGTGACTTCCTACAAGCATGCAGCAATGCCATCTCACACGTTCAAGGACTGGAAGTACTGAACGACTATCTAGAAAACCACAGGATGCCAACTAAGTGGCTTCGAGATGGAATTGCTATGTGACTGAACAGTTAGATCTAGGCAAGAACTTCCCAAGTTTTGAAGAGTTCTCTGAGTTTGTCAATAAGGAAGCACAAATAGCATGTAATACGGTAACATCATCTTATGTCTTAAAATCCTTAGAAGAAAGGCCTGCAAGAGAGATAAGACTAGCTTTGCAACCAACACAGCAGCAAAGGTCCAGATACCTATGAGAGCAAGTTCAAAGTCACTACTGGGATCAGTAGAGAGACAGAACCAACAAATCTTCAGACTACCTTCAAGCGTATGTTCTGTGGAGACAACCACCCCATACATAAGTGCCAACAATTGAAGGCAAAGTCCCCAGAAGAAAAGAAAACATTTGTGCTGGATAACCAACTGGGTTCCGGATGCCTAAGAAAAGGCCATGTTACTAAGGAGTGTAAGAAAAAGGCCACATGCAGCGTTTGCAAAGGACGCCATTCTATACCTCTACATGAAGAACGTCCAAAGAAAGATAAATCCTCAATACCTAAAGATAATGAGGAAGGAAAGAAAGTATCGGTATTCTCTTGCAGAGTGAGGGAAGGAGAAAGCAATGGCACATCAATGGTTGTACCAGTGTGCATATTAAACCTAAAAGGAAGAACAAGAAGGCATACGTCTATGCGCTACTGGATGCCCAGAGTGATGTCACTTTTATTGATCAAGAAATCTGCAAGAAATGGCTACAGAACCAGTGACGCTCAAACTCACCACAATGATGGGGAGAGACAGATCAGTGATCAGTAAAAGGGTCAAAGGACTGAGAGTTAGAGGACTTCATTCAAACTGCACATTAGATCTACCTCCAGCTTATACAAAAGACGATATACCTCTAGATCGAGATCACATGCCTACCTGTGAAAGAGCCAATGAATGGGTATCTGTCATATCATATGAAATGTCCCTGCTGAAGGAGTTTGGTGTTGGACTGTTGATAAGCTAGGATTGTCCTGAAGCCTCGGTACCACAAAAGGTAATACCAGGAGGAAAGGGTGAACCCTACACTGTTCAAACTAATCTAGGATGGGGTGTTGTTGGAGGAAAACAGCAAATCGCAAACTCAAGACAGGCGACAGGATTGTGTCATCGAATATCTGTCCAAGAGTTACCAACTGTAAGTCCAGCGAAAGTAATCAAGATCCTTGAATCTGACTTTGTAGACATAAGTTGTAAAGAAAAGAGTGTATCCCAATAAGACATAAAGTTTGTACACACTCTAGAAGAAAATATTCAGCAGAATCAACATGGTCATCTTGAAATGCCCTTACCTTTTATAGAGTGACCTCGTCTGCCAAATAACAGAAATCTTGCCCTAGCAAGATTGAAATGTTTGAAGAAAAAGATCGGAAGAGATCCCAAATTTAAGAAGGATTATTTGAAATTCATTGATGGCATCCTCGAAGAAGGACATGCAGAGAAAGTTAATAACAAACCTAAAGAAGGAAAAGTGTGGTACAGCCCACATCAAGGTGTTTATCGCTTAAAGAAACCAGATAAGATTAGAGTGGTATTTGATTGCTCAGCAAAGTACAATGGTGTTGCATTGAATGACCATCTACTAAAAGGACCAGATCTTACAAACACTCTGCCTGGAGTACTCTGCAGATTCAGAAAGTATCCCGTAGCGGTCATGTGTGACGTTAAAAAGATGTTCCACCAGTTTCATGTGAAGAATGAAGATAGAGACTTTCTGAGGTTTCTATAGTGGGAGGATGGAGATACAGATACAGAGATAGAAGAATACAGAATGAAAGTACACTTGTTTGGAGCAGCATCATCTCCAGGTTGCCCCAATTATCGTATGAAGTATCTGGCTAATCAGAATGAAAAGGATTGCCTATCAGCAGCAAATTTTCTGAAGAAAAACTTTTATGTAGATGATGGTCTCATAAGTATAGAGTCCACAGAATCTGCAATCAAACTAGTGAAAGAAAGCCAAGAGTTATGCGCAAGAGGAAACCTGCACCTTCACAAATTCATCTCAAACAACAGTACTGGAATCCATCAGTGACTCTGAACGTGCAGCAACCATGAAGAATGTAGATCTCGATTATCATCATCTTCCAGTTCAGAACGTACTTGGATTGGGATGGAATGTAGAGAACGACCAGTTCTTCTTTGAAGTATCTATTGAGGAGAAAGTTGCAACTAGACGAACCGTTCTTTCCGCAGTGGCTTCTATATTTCATCCATTGGGATTCTTGGCCCCAGTAATCCTCAGAGCAAAATAAATACTGCAAGAATTATGCAGACAGAAGTTGGGATGGGATAAGCCAATACCTGAAAATTTGTGGCCAAGGTGGGAAAGTTGAATAAGAGACTTGAAGTTCGGATACCCAGATGTTTTGTATCTCATGATTTCGGAAAATACAAGAAAAAAGAACTTCATCACTTTTCAGATGCCAGTAGTTATGGTTATGGTCAGTGCTCCTACATCAGAGTAATAGGAGAAGAAAATATACACTGTGCCCTGGTTATGGGGAAGGCCACAGTTGCACCTACCACTATACAGACAATACCAAGACTTGAACCGACAGCAGCTGTTGTTTCAGCATCAGTAAGCACGTTTCTGAGAGAAGAATTGGAATTGAAAATTGATGAAGAATATTTTTGGACAGACTCACAAGTTGTCCTAGGATACATAAAAAAAAAGCTCGAAGATTCCATATCTTTGTCGCCAACAGAGTTGAGAAAATTTGGAAAATAACAAATCCGGAACATTGGCATCACATTGACACAAAGCAGAACCCAGCAGATCATGCTTCAAGAGGCCTGAATGTAACAGAATTGAAAAATTCTAATTGGTTTACAGGCTCAGAGTTCCTTTGGGAAAAGGAAATCATGCCCAGTAAAGGTTACACAGAATTGTCTATGGGGGATCCAGAAGTAAAAGTTGTACAAACATTGAGCACCGCTGCCAAGTGTCGAAATGACATACTTGAAAGACTAGCCAGATGGAATACAGTCATAAATGTAGTAGATAGAATTCAACGTTTGGCAAAGGGAATCAGAAAGAAGGAATTGTTGAATGTTGAAGAAAGAATGAAAGCTGAAGAAACATTCATAAGACTCATTCAACAGAGATACTACAGTGAAGAGTTGAAGAGACTTAGTCAAGAACCTAAAAGGCTTCCACACAACCACCCATTGTTCAAGCTTAATCTTGTTCTGCAGGATGGTATACTGATGGTGGGAGGGAGACTGGAAAATGCATCGTTACCTAGCAGAGTGAAGCATCCAGCAATTCTACCCCAAAACTCATATCCTTGCATCAAGGAAGAAGCATTACCCAAAGCTGTTTGAGAGAAGGTGGTTACTGGATTGTGAAAGGAAGCAAAGTATATAAGTAAATGTGTAGTCTGCAGAAAGACACGTAGACCTACCGAAGAGCAAAGAATGGCAGATTTACCGGTAGATCGTGTAAACCCATCACCACCATTTCTTAATAGCGGAATGGAATGTTTTGGCCCATTCATCACCAAACAGAACCGCAAGGAGTACAAAAGATATAGACTAATATTTACATTTCTGAGCTCCAGAGCAATTCACCTGGAAATGTTAGAAGATATGTCAACTGACACATTCATCAACACCTTAAGATGTTTCATAGCCATTAGAGGCACCATCAGAGAGCTTAGATCTGACCAAGGATGTAATTTTGTCAGAGCAAAGAATGAATTGAAGAAAGCGCTAAAAGAGAGAAACAGTGTGATTTTCATATGAATGCTCCACATGCAAGCCATACAGGAGGAGTTTGGGAAAGACAAATCAGAACTGTGAGAAATGTGTTAAGTTCAGTGTTGAAAAAGAACGCCGGAAGAGTAGATGATGCTTCACTTAGGACCCTATTCTATAAAGTAATGTCTATTGTTAACAGTCGTCCACTTACAGTTGATAACATCAACGATCCAACAAGTTTGGACCCCTTAACCCCCAACTATCTACTTCACCTTAAGTCTGATTACATACAGCCACCGCCTGGCAAGTTCATCAAAGAGGATTTATATGCTAAAAGGAGATGGCGAAGAGTTCAATATCTATCAGAACAGTTTTGGAATAGATGAAGGAAAGAGTACTTGTCATGCCCTGCCTTACATGTGATCTGAGAAGGTCTGTCAGACTAGCGGCACGTGAGCCTATCTGACAGATTGCTTTGTTGTGTTGTTGGGCAGGGTCTCACCTCCTCGCAGGTTCTGCTTGTTAGTCAGTAATTGATGCTATTTATCTCCAACTCTCACTATAGCCCTTGCGGTTTATAGTTTTCTTCTGGAGTTCTCTGCTGGTGCTTGGTGGATCTCCTGCTCCCAATCCGTCTTGAGATAAATCCTTGTTTTCTTCCCTTTTGTTTTATTCCCTGGCTAGGCCTTAGGAAGACACTGGTTCCTTCATCTCTTGCAAGGCACCGGTTGTCTTATCGCCTGTTCCCTAGCTGAGGGTCTGTTTCAGTTGCAGCAGGGATTAGGTTCCACTGCATGAACACTTCTACCATTGGGATTTGTTCATGTTGTTAGCAGTAAGGGAAAGGCTTAGGGTTTGTCAGGTGGTGACCATTCCCTGTTCCTTAGCTGTGGGGCCTAGCCTGGTGTTTTGTTACCACCAAATATATATATATTTTTCCACTAATACACGCCACAAAAGGTTTTAGAACATATAACTGCAGCTCTGAGCAACAAATATATTTTTTCTTTTTACGGTAATACACGCGACAAAAGGCTTTCAATCATATAACTGCACCGCTAAGAGGCAAATATATTTTTGGTTTGCCACTAATACACAACAAAAAGGGCTGTCATTTTCGCACTTCACGACACAATAGCTAATAAGCCATTTTCTTACCACTAATAAAAGCCAAAAACTGCTTTAGAACATATAACTGCACAGCACAAAGGAAAATAAGACATAGAAATATTTCCTTGTAATAACCCTGTTAATGGCGGTATCACACAGCACTTCCACCCTAACAAGAACGGTTTGCAGGAATTACAGAGCTGTATAATTTGGTCCCCAGTCAGTGCAGCAAGGTGTAATAGGATTGTTCCATGTCATCACGCTTGCAGCAGCCATTTTAGGAAAAAATTTGATTTGTTACCACGAAGCGCGAGGAAATTTGGATTCAGTGCGAATCAAATAATTCCTGAAATTTCGGATCGAATTCCACTTCGTCAGCTTTGATTTGCTAATCTCTAATAATTATATATCCATGTGCAATCTGCTCTTAAAGAAGCAATGCAGCGCTGCCGGTGTAGACAGTGTGAACTGGACCAGAAGCTTCCGCTGTAACACGCTCCCTAAAGAAACCGGGTTCCCAGACTGAAAGGCATCCTAAATAATAAGAATACAGACATAATCACATAAGAGAATATAGATCTACTCAGAAAAAATACTTTTCTAAGAAATGCTGAGAAATGCAGGGCACTCCAACATGTAGAAAATCGAGAGGAACGCTAATGGCGGTATTGCACTGCTGGATCTTTGGACAGTGCGGGCGCCGATGGGTGATAAGCCTGATTACACTGGCTGATGCAACCTGAATGCGGGAGGAACGATTCCATCCTCCCTCGCTTTCTTCTATTCATTATCGGCAGCAATGATTCCACAGGAGATGCGGCTGCTGATGCCCATCATCCAAGTGTTTGCTCATTCTTCGCTGATTGACTTCTCGACCACACGAGACAATTACTGAGCGTTCCTATAATTATTTCACGGGAGAGGAAAGTAGAGTGAAGTGCACCCGCTAAACTGCCAACCTCAACCCTGTCCCTGCCTACTTGCACCACCTGCCCTAGGCGATGGGGCACAACTGGGCGGCAGTCCCTGACCTATGTAAGTGCAGCGTAGAGAGGACAGAGACAGAGAGAGAACAGGGCAGCAAGGCAAAGACGGCACACGTGTGCTGTAAGCAACGGATGGACAGGGAAACAACATGATGGAGGTACCCTGTGAAGGAGGAGGAAATGGCGGGTCAGCTAGCCGAGGTCAGTCCGGGAGGTCACGTCAGTACAATAGGGAATAGGCAGGAGACAAATCCAAAAACGAACCGAGGTCAAATCCGAGAGGTGGTGTCAGTACAAGGGAGCAGGCAGCAGGGAGGTCAGAAGACGGACAAGGTCAATTCCAGAGGTCAAACAAGTAATAGAATATAATTCACACAGCCCAAGAGATGAAATCATAGGCAACCTGTAGCCAGCAGGTTGCCTGTTTAAATAGTGGAGGAAAGGGATCATGTGACGTGGCCAGCGTCACATGACCCATTCTCCCTGACAGGACTCGGCACTCGGCCCCACCTGGTTCCTATGGTGACGGGGAATGCCCACCGCTCCTGCAGGAGAAGAGCAGCCGGGCATACCATGTCCCCCGTCACCATGACAACGGGAACGCTGGGAGCTGGGGAGCGCAGCCGGACGCAGCGAGCATCCGGGCTGCCAAGAGATCGGGGACCGCCGGCAGCGAAGAAGCGCTCGGTGCCTGCCTCTCATTACAGAATACTTGTAACTTTAATGGTTAATTTGAGCTTTTAGGGGCTTAAAGAAGATCTTTCACTGGTCCTGACTTTACAATATTAGTACCTGGCAGTGTAGGGAACGATGAGTAGATGTCAGGGTGCTTTTTCTTTTTCGCATTGGCTACTCCGTTCCCCCGCTGTGCCCCCTGTACTGGTTTCCCACCTGGTATGTAGAGTAATACCATCGGTACAAGGAGGAGGAGACGGCCGGGTTTCTCAATGGGCGTCTCCTTCTCACTGGCTGGGAGCTGCCCAATCGCAGCGAAGAGCGTCACAGCCAGGGAGAAGGAGACGCCCATTGAGAAACCCGACCGTCTCCTCCTCCCTGTAACGATGCTGCTAAGTAGCATACAGGGCGGCAAAAGTGAACGGGAGGCACAGCGGGGGAACGGAGCAGCCAATGTGAAAAAGCGTCCTGACACTGCCAGGTACTAATACTGTAATGTCAGGACCCGTGAAAGGTCCTCTTTAAAGGGGTTGTGCAGACGTTAGTATTGATGAGACCCCCGCCGATAAGATATCGATAACCTCCCCTGACCATCTGCTGTGAGACATGGAGAGACATGGAGCGCATGGAGCGTCACCTCCTCTTCATACAGCTGATCGGCGGGGGGGCTGGGTGTCGGACCCCCGATCAGATATCGCTGACCTCTCCTGACCATCTGTGACAGGAACAAGAGACAAGATCTAAAAGGCAGGAAATAACTTCAACTTCTCAGAGAGGGAAGGATGGGAGTCCTACTATAAACCATAAAGTTATCCCAGCTGATAGGACTACAACTCCCAGCATGTCCAGCCCGTTATTCTGTGATATCAGAGGACATTACAGGAGGAGGTAGGAGAGGACTATAACTCCCAGCATCTCCTTCACTCGATAAATCCATCTGTTCTCCATTTTCTTCTACTTCATGCAAAGCTCCGCCCTCTGCACTGATCACATGACAGTGACATCATCCCAGGTCCTTCTCTACCACTTCTCTCCACTGCTGAGCTCCGCCCTCCTGATCACATGACGGTGACATCATCCCAGGTCCTTCTCCACTGCTGAGCTCCACCCCTCCTGATCACATGACGGTGACATCATCACAGGTCCTTCAGCTCTTGCAGTGCAGCAGATACAGAGCAGGTCCTGGTCGGTAGTCACTGCTGTGGTGTCTGGAGCCTCTTCTTCTCTCTGGTATCAGCCATTTCTCCAGAATTCCCCTTTATCCCCGGTGCTGGGGGCTCTGAGATGCGGGGTCTCTCCAGGAGCAGTAAGTGCGGTTCTGGATCTCACTAATGCTCTTGTCCCTGGAGGATTTCCAGCCTCTCCTCATAAAGGTGCCTGCAGTACTAGAAGCCTCCAACTCCTCCAGGTCTCTCCTCTTCTCCTGAATGACCACCAGGGATGGACAGGAAGGAGATCAGCAGAAGAATATTAGACCTCACCTTGGAGATCATCTCCCTGCTGAGCGGAGAGGTAAACTTTTCTAGATTTCTCTCCTCTTTATTGTATTCTGTAACAAGTCAGACATCGGGAAGGAGAATCCATCATAGGAAGTGATAGGAAGAGTCCAGGGTCCTGGAGAACGGCCTCCAGACCTTCCAAGTGATAGAGAACCTGAAGATCAGCCACCAGTATGGTCAGTGATGTATCATGGAGACCAATAGTCATGTTGTAGGAGCCAAGAGAAGGTAAGTAGGCACGTTGTACCCAGGAGGAGAGGAAGCAGAGGAGGAGATGGCCGGAGTGTGGCCTAGAGGGAGGATTTCTACCACTAGTCTGACATCTAGATGATACTGGACTATAACAAGGAGCTCTCCACTACATCTAGAGGAAAGAAGGTTTCTCCACCAACCTAGAAGAGGATTCTTTACTGTAAGAGCAGTGAGACTATGGAGCTCTCTGCCAGAGGAAGGAGTCATAGGGAATTCTCTAGAAGAGTCCTGGAGGGTAATAATATTTGATTTGAAAGAACAAATAGGAGAGCACTGTGCTATCTGAGATCAGATGGTACACACGCAAATCTAGTTTTAAAATGCAAGAATTTATTCCAAAATTTTATTTGCAGTGGATATAAAAAGTCTACATTACCCCTGTTAAAATGTCAGGTTTCTGTGATGTAAAACAATGAGACAAAGATAAATCATTTCTTTTTCCACCTTTAATGTGTCCTATAAACTGTACAACTCAAAGTGAAAAATGTCATATTTTTGCAAAAATTTCGTTAAATTTCAATTAATAACAAAAAAAGTAAAAATGGCAGCAGCAATGAAATACCACCAAATGAAAGCTCTATTAGTGAGAAGAAAAGGAGGTAAAATTTATTTGGGTGGTAAGTTGCATGACCGAGCAATAAACGGTGAAAGTAGTGTAGTGCAGAAGTGTAAAAAGTGGTCTGGTCATTAAGGGGGTTTAAGCTCGGGGGGCTGAGGTGGTTAATTGTGAGCAGCGATCGTTTGAATAGACACAGCAGTGGGATGGTTACGCTGATAATAGCGTTATCGCCACTAACCATCTGTGTGGATTCATCAACGTTTTTTAGAACCTCACACAGGCCTGACATCAATGCCCACTCCTCGCTTGTGATTAGTGGCAGTTGACTCGAAAGGCGACGACCATGTTGCAGCTGGTATTCCACAACTGTCCTCTGCTGCTCACAAAGCCTGGCCACATGTGGAACCTAGAGTTCCAGCGCATGCTCACGTCGCACAACAGTCGGTGAGCTGGAAGCCGCAAGCGCTGCTGCACCTTTGACAGACCGGCTAAAACTGTGGACGACTTGCGGAAATGGGCACACACGCGGCGCGCCTTCACTAGTAGCTCTGGCAAATTGGGGTAGGTTTTGATAAACTGCTGAACCACTAAGTTTAAGACGTGGGCTAGGTATGGGATGTGTGTCAGGTTGCCGAGCTCCAAAGCCGCCACCAAGTTACGGCCATTGTCAGACACAACCATGCCTGGTTGTAGGTTGAGTGGCGAGAGCTACAGCTCGGTTTGGTCCCTTATACCCTGCCAAAGCTCTGCGGCAGTGTGCTGTTTGTCCCCTAAACAGATCAACTTCAGCCTGGCCTGGTGCTGATTACCCACTGCAGTGCTACACTACTTCCAGCTAGCGACTGATGGCGTCCCTGGCCACCAGCACTTGTCCGTGTGTCCGTGGTTAAGTGGACCTTCCCAGTACCTACGTTGGTCAGGGCATGGGTTATGTTCTGGGACACATGCTGGTGTAAGGCGGGCACGGCACACCGTGAAAAAAAAGTGGCGGCTGGGGACTGCTTACCGAGGGACGGCCGAGAACATCAGGCTGCGGAAGGCCTCGGTGTCCACAAGCCTAAATGGCAACATTTCAAGGGCCAGTAATTTCAAAAGTCGCGCATTTAGTGCTATGGCCTGTAGGTGGGTGGATATTTGCGCTTGCGTTCAAATGACTGTTATGGACATTTGGATGCTGCGCTGGGACAGGGAAGTGGATGTTGTTGCTGATGGTTTATGCAAAGGTCCATTTGCAGGGCAAGGGGCATCCAGGCCTGCGCCTTCGACAGATTGGCCAGCAGTGCGTAACACAGGGGAAGAGGAGGCAGTGGTGTGACCCGCAGACCCAGATTGTGGACCCAGGCATTCGACCAACTTATTAGGGTGCTTGAATGCCATGTGGCAGATCATGCTGGTGGTGGTGAGGTTGCTAGTGTTCATGCCCAGGCTCATTTTGGTACTGCACAGGTTGCAAACTACCACTCTTTTGTCGTCTGCACTTAACTCAAAAAGCGCCATACTGCAGAACACCTACCCCTTGGCAAGGTTGATTTACGCATGGGGTTGCTCGGTGTAATGGTTGCGGGCCTGTTTTGTGTGGGCCGACTTCTCCCTTCTGCAACCCAACTGCCTCTTCCAGCCTGTTGCAGTGCTGCGGATCCCTCCCTCGCTGTCCTCGCTTGGCTTTTCACCTTCCCATGTTGGGTCAGTGACCTCATCGTCAACCAACTCCTCTTCCACTTCCTCACTCTGCTCATCCTCCTGACTTGACCTAACCACAACCTCAGTGATTGGTAACTGTGTCTCATCATCATCCACCTGGTGAACGAATGATTGCCATTCACCACCGTCATCTTCTTGAGACTGTGAAGGCTCAAGAGGTTGGGAATCAGGGCAAAATATCTCTGGTCTCTCTTCAAGCGTGCTGGGCGCGAGGGCCAAATGTAACAGTGGCGCTGGAAAGAGCTCCTCGGAATATCCGAGTGTGGGATCACTCGTTTGGCAAGCTTCTCCATGGTGGGAGGAAGGATGATCAGAGTGAGGATTCGGTTGACCAGACTCTTGGCTACAGAGACTGGACTTGGTGGAAGAGAGGGTGGTGCTTAACCGACTGGAAGCATTATCTTCAGCAATCCAACCGACCAACTGTTCGCACTGCTCTGACTTGGACAGTGTTGTCCTGCGCCGCTCAGCTATGTCGGACATGAAGCTGGGTATGGTGGATGTTTTTTTTTCTGGTGCACTGGCAGCAGGCACAGTTTCATTGCGCCCAGGGCCACGGCCTCTGCATGCACCATCAGCATCACACCCACTTCCCCGTCCCTTAGTGCTCGCCTTCTTCATATTAATGGGTTTGTCACTAGTTGTGGCGCAGTTTTTTTACAGTCCGCTAAAGACATCGTTTTCTGATGCCGGAGTATATGTCACAGAAACACAGAGAATATTGACACTAGATTAGGCCCAGATTTTTGGACTCTGCGGTACAGACACTGTTTTCTGATGTAGTTTATATTTATATTTTTCCCTATATCTAGGCCTGACAACCACACAAGATATTGAAGCGCAGATCACACAATTCACGGATTACACCTTACATCACAAAAAGTGAAACACCAAGAGATCAAAAAGGCGTATGTCCCACAAAATGGTATCAGTAAAACAGTCACCTCATCCTGCAAAAAATGAGCCCCTACCTAAGACAATCGCCCAAAAAATAAAAAGACTATAGCTCTCAGAACATGGAGACACTAAAACATAATTTTTTTGTTTCAAAACTGCTATTATTGTGCTTAATTGAAATACATAAAAAAATATATACACATTAGGTATCGCCACGACCGTAACAACCAGCTCTATAAAAATATCACATGACCTAACCCTTCAGGTGAATAGTGTTGATCACGAATATTCGAATTGCGAATATCGGCACTTCGAAAATTCGCGAATATTTAGAATATCGCAAAATATATTCATAATATTTTTTTTAAATACCAGTTCATGCGAATTTTTATGCGAAAATAATCAAGCAATCAAGAAAATAATGCCTGGAGATCACAAATTCGCGAATTCTTCAATATATGGTGAATTTTCACCCAAATATTCGCAAAATATTGCGAATTCGAATATTGCCCCTGCCGCTCATCACTACAGGTGAACACCATAAAAAAAAAAATTATTGTGTAAAAAAAAAAAGTAATTTTTGTCACCTTACATCACAAAAATTGCAACACCAAGCTATCAAAAAGGCAAATATCCCCCAAAATAGTACCAATCAAACCGTCACCTTATCCCTCTAAAAAAACTGAGACTTTACCTAAGACAATCAGTCAAAAAATAAAAACCTATGGCTCTTAGACTATGGATACACTAAAATATTATTTCGGTTTCAAAAATGCTATTATTGTGTAAAAATTTAATAAATAAGAAAGTATATATTTTAGGTATTGCCATGTCCGTAATGATCTGCTCTAAAAAAAAGTGACATGACCTAATCTCTCGGGTAAACGCTGTAAAAATAAATAAAAACTGCGCCAAAACAACCACCTTGCCCCATAAAGTGTAATAATGATTTATCAAAAAATCATATGTACCCAAAAATTTAAAAAATATAGGGCGTTCAGAAAATAGAGATACAAAAACCTAATTTTTGTTTTCAAAAATGCTATATTATGTAAAACTGAAAGAAACAAACATAAAAAGTAGACATATTTGATCATTGCGTCCGTAACCACCTGCTCTATAAAAATAGCATATGATCTACCCTGTCAGATGAATGTTCTTAAAAAAAAAAAAAACGTTGCCAAAACATCCATTTTTTGGTTACCTTTCCTTACCAAAAAACGTAATATAGAGCAATTTAAAAATCATATGTACCCTAAAATAGTATCAATAAAACTGGCACCTTATCCCGTAGTTTCCAAAATGTGGTAACTTTTTTGAGTTTCTACTGTAGGGTGGCATCCTAGGGCGGCTTCAAATGGGACATGGCATCTAAGAACCAGTTCAGCTAAATCTGCCTTCCAAAAACCGTTTGGCGCTCCTTTCCTTCTGCGCCCTGCCGTGTGCCCGTACAGCAGTTTACGACCACATGTGGGGTGTTTCTGTAAACCGCAGAATCAGGGTAATAAATATTGAGTTTTGTTTGGCTGTTAACCCTTGCTTTGCTACTGGAAAAAATTGATTAAAATGTAAAATCTGCCAAAAAAGTGAACACCTAAAGGGTTAACAAAGTTTGTAAAATCTGTTTTGAATACCTTGAGGGGTGTAGTTTCTAAAATGGGGTCATTTTTGGGTGGTTTCTATTATGTAAGCCCCACAAAGTGACTGAACTGGTCCTTAAAAAGTGGGTTTTGGAAAATTTCTGAAAATGTCAAGATTTGCTTTCAAACTTCTAAGCCTTGGAATGTCCCCAAAAACTAAAACCAAAAACTAAAATGTCATTTTAAAAATGATCCAAACATGAAGTAAACATATAGGGAATGTAAAGTAATATCTATTATATCAGGTATCACTATCTATTGAGTTGAGTATTGAGTATTGAGTCCAGTCCCAAAAAAATATAAAAAAAATTAATAATAAAAAAAATCAATTCCTAACGAACTATCAGATCAGAAAAGAAACTAAAATAAATGTTCCCGCCATATATGTTAATGCCTCTTAGATAGTCCTGTCTCCCCCATGCTTCAGAGATGAGTCTAGCGTTCTCTGACTCTTGGAGTGCAGCCACGCCCACAAATGAATAAGACACACCCTCTACGATTGCTCCACCCCTTCTCTTCCAAGTCTCGCAGCTGCGCAGTATACATCGCGAATATTCTAAGCATTTAATTTACATAACTTGAAAAAAGCGACAGTGGACTGTAAAAGAAGTACTTGGAGAGTGACAGCCTGCAGTTCGGCCGCGATTCCCTGAGTCTCGCGCATGCGCATTGCACCGCTAAAACCCTGCTAACAGCGGCAGCAGGAGATGGAATAGCGCACTACTACAGAGCGCCCTGCGCATGCGCGAGACTTGGGGAATAGCGGCCACACTGCAGGCTGTCAATCTCAGGCAAGAGGGGACAGTTAAGGGGCGTGGTTACCTTGACTTCAAGTTGGCCGGCACTATAGCGCTGATGGAGAATAAAACCGCATTTTTTTAAACTTACGCAGCATCGGACAAAAGGGTGAAACATGATTATTAACAGGCTGCGGGCTACTACGAGGTACTGCGGGCGAGTGTACATGCATTTTTGAGGTGACAGGTTCCCTTTAAATCCGAACTGCCATTTACACAGTCACATGTCCCTTATCAGCCAATAGAAGCTCGCAGGTCCTACTCCAGGTTGCCATAACAACTGATCACAGGTTTTAGCAGTTCGCAGGTCCTGAAATATTCAGTCATATGATGTATGACGGCACAACTACACTGCTACATGCATGGGGGGCAGGGGCCACAATTAAACGGACAGGCCCTGTGGAGTTCAATGTTAAAGGGGCGTACACCGTGGAGTTCACTGTTAAAGGGGCAGGCACCGTGAAAGTCACTGTTAGGCGGTCACCGTTAAAGGGGCGGCCACTGTTAAAGGGATGGCCACTGTGAAAGTCACTGTTAAAGGGGCGGCAATTGTAAAAGTCACTGTTAAAGGGGCGGTCACCGTAGTCACTGTTAAAGGGGCGGCCATTGTGAAAGTCACTGTTAAAGGGGAGGTCACCGTTAAACGGGCGGCCACTGTGAAAGTCACTATTAAAGGGGCGGTCACCATTAAAGGGGTGGCCACTTTGAAAGTCACTGTTAAACGGGTGGTCACCGTTAAAGGGGCGGCCACTGTGAAAGTCTCTGTTAAAGGGGCGGTCACTGTTAGAGGGGTGGCCACTGTGAAAGTCACTGTTAAACGGGCGGTCACCGTTAAAGGGGCGGCCACTGTGAAAGTCACTGTTAAAGGGGCTGTCAGCGTTAAAGAGGCAGCCATTGTGAAAGTCACTGTTATTTAATATAAAATTGCAATAAATAAATACCCGAGCAACGCCGGGTCATTAGCTAGTACCTTAATAATATTCCAGCTTCTAGTGACTAGATTACTGGAGATGATGGGGCCATGATCCAGGGAGGGATTCTGAGTGTAGATCTATAGTCAGGAAGGAATTTCTTTCCCTAAGTGTCTCTCTCCATCCACAGGATTACACCATAGTAAAGAAGACATCGGGGGGGACTCCCATCATCCATGAGTCAGGAGGGTGGAGCAGGACCCCCATCACAGAGCCTCCCCCCCTGATACATGAGCAGAAGATCCTAGAACTCACCCACAAGATGATGGAGCTGCTGACTGGAGAGGTGACACTGCTGGGAATGCTGGGAAATTCTCCAGTAACAGCACTGGAGGAGTCTGGGTGATGACGGTGTCATTGTGTTGTCAGGTTCCTGTAAGGTGTCAGGATGTGGCGGTCTATTTCTCCATGGAGGAGTGGGAGTACATAGAAGGACACAAGGATCTGTACAAGGAGGCCATGATGGAGGCTCCCCGGCCTCTGACATCACCAGGTAAGAAGAGATCTACCTGATTATAGAGGTGTAAGGGTCCCCTGGATACTACTCCCATCATCTTATCATGATATATATAATATTCTGCTTGTGTCACCACAGATGGATCCAGGAGGAAAAATCCCCCCGAGAGATGGCCCAGTCCTCTGTATTCCCAGGACTGTCCAGAGGACAAGCTCCCAGAGAACCATCAGGTAGATGGAGCTTAAGTCTCACCAGAATCTGACCAGAAATGGATTGAACCAAAGATCATTTTACATTTCTCTTTTTTAGGATAAAAATCTGATGGATATTAAGGTTGAGGTTAAAGATGAAGAAGAGGAGATGGATTTATGTGGTGATCAGCAGTGTAAGGGGGAGGGGGCTGTCATGAGTCACCTGGATACTACTCCCATCATCACATGTAATAATCTCTCCTGTTCCTGTGTGTTTCCTACAGATGGACTCATAGAAGGAAATCCCCCCGAGAGATGTCCCCATCCTCTGTATTCCCAGAACTGTTTAGAGGAGAAGCTTCCAGAGAACAATCAGGTATATGGATCTTAAGTCTCACCAGAATCTGACCAGAAAGTTATGGAACCAAAGATCATTTTACATTTTCTTCTTGTTTAGGATGAAAATCTGATTGATATTAAGGTTGAGGTTATAGAAGAAGAAGCAGAGGAAATGGATTTATGGGGCGATCATCAGTGTAAAGAAAGGAGACATCATGTCTATTTTGAGAGTCACATAGATGCAATTCCCATCACCTTATCATCACATGTAATAATCTATTCTGTCCTTGTGTGTTTCCTACAGATGCACTCAGAGAAAGAAATCCCCCCGAGAGATGTCCCCGTCCTCTGTATTCCCAGGACTGTCCAGAGGAAAAGCTCCCAGAGAACCATCGGGTAGATGGAGCTTAAGTCTCACTAGAATTTAAAAGTGATGGAACCAAAGATCATATTACATTTTCTTCTTGTTTAGGATGAAAATCTGATTGATATTAAGGCTGAGGTTATAGAAGAAGAAGAAGCAGAGAAGATGGATTTATGGGGTGATCATCAATGTAAGGAGAGGAGTCATCATGTCGATTTTGAGGGTCACATAGATACAATTCCCATCACCTTATCATCACATGTAATAATTTATTCTGTCCCTGTGTGTTTCCTACAGATGCACTCAGAGAAAGAAATCCCCCCGAGAGATGTCTTCGTCCTCTGTATTCCCAGGGCTGTCCAGAGGAGAAGCTCCCAGAGAACCCTCAGGTAGATGGAGCTAAGCCCTATACACATCTATATAGGGGGGTCCTGCAGTCATAGAGGGGTCATAGATGGTGGGGGTCTCTTATGTGGATCTGTTAGATTTCCCACCTGTCTGCTGTATTGTCCTTAATTGTTACAGATGACAAATCAGGGGAAAGATGTGACTGATATTAAAGTGGAGGATGAAGAAGAGCGGATGATAGGCAATCCCCCGTGTAAGAGTGAGGTGGAGGAGGACATTCCAGTCCATGTGACCACAGGTATGGAATAATGAATGGAGGAAGTGAATTTTGGAGGTTTCTTCAGGTGAGTGTCACAGTACCTCCCGTGTCGAAGGTTAGAAGATCTGGAAGGCTGGCTTCACGTGGGGTTAACTGACAGCCTCTTGATTCTCAGTGTTGTTGTTTGGTAATGACCACACCTCCGGTCAGGTGCAGCCTTGTAGTTATTACTGCTTCCCCTATTTAGTTCTGTCTCACATTCCTATCCATGAGGTTAATATTCTCTGCCTGGACTTGGAAGAGTTGGTGTGTGGACCTTTGCTGTGTGTTCCTGCTCATCCATTCTCTATCAGATAAGTTGTATTGCTATTTGTATTTGGTTGTTCCCTTGTGCTTTGTTGTTTCTAGGCCTCAGGGAGACGCTGGTTCACCTTGGAAGGAACAAGTTGTCTTATTCCCTGTCTCTACCTTAGGGCATTTCAGGGCTTCTAGGGTTTAGGTTCCGGTGTATGTATTTTCCCACCATCTGGGTTTATACATACTGACAGGAGTCAGGGCCAAGTTTAGCGGTTTCCTAGGAGGGGACCGTTCTCCTCTCCCTAGCCTTGAGGCCTAGTACTTTGACCTTCTCCATCTGTTGTTGTTCTGTGTTCCTCCCCTCCCCATTATCCGTGACAGGGAAGCTCCACCACATAGCTGCAGTAAAGTAGCACTCCTGGCAGTGACCCCTGTGTTATTTACAGGAGTGGAGGGAGCTGTGACTGCTCACAGAAGTCCTCTCTGAGCTCTTCTCTCCATCCTCTCATGGTCCAGGCTAGGCACTCAGCTTTTCAGCAGGTTTTGGGGGACACCGGCTGTGATGAACAGCTGCAGTAATGGCTGAGGTCTGAGGAAACCCAGTTTATCTAGTTAAAGAGATTCCTTCGTCAAAATGGGGTATTTTATAAACCTCAATATTTATTGAAAACTGTTTCATTTTGGCCGTACTTTCCCATATTATCTCTTGGTGCCCCTATCATTAATAGTAAGTCACCGGGGCGATAGGTGTATGGAGCAGGAACACGAGCTGTGGGTATCGTCTGTATTATAAAACCTATCCCAGTCTTTTAATCCCTTATGTGCTGTGATCAGTAGTGCCTGTAGTATCTGAGTGGTTGTATAGGGGAGGGGCTTACTCTGCCCTCTGATCGGAGCACCCGTGGTGAACTCGCAGGGCTCTGATTGTTTGCTATGATAGCCTGTGGCCTTATGAAGGTTGAAAAGCTGATCCTAAGGCTCAGTCTGACTGTCAGCCTGTGAAAATCCCATAGACTATGATAGTATATTATTGCAGTCTGTGGTACAAACTATCACATGTACATGTCCCCTAAGGACCCACTGAGGCACAGAGTAAGATCTTCATGTCACTCATTTTTAGCATATAATGAACACCATAAAAACAAAACCTGAAAAACCATGGCAGAAATTTAAGATATAATGAATTAATTAGTGCCACACAAAAATAAGCCCTCATCAGAAGTGAAAAAGGTTATGGTTCTTGGAAGGTGGGGAGGAATCAATGGAAACGCAAAAATTAAAATTGACTCGGTGTTTAATTCCTTCAAGACAAAGCCCATTTTCATTTTTGCATGTTTTATTTTTCCTCCCCACATTCCAAGAGGAATTTCCGGTCACACACCAATATGAGGGATTTATTTTTTTTTGAGGAATTTTTTTTTTTTCGTTTAACGTGTCTTGTATTGGAAAACTTGTGAGGTAGAAAAATAAAATAAACCACAATTCCTCCACGGTTTTTTGGATTTTGATTTTACGACGCCCACTGCGCTAAAAATGACACAACATTCTTATTCTACCGGTTAATACAATTATAGCGATACCAAATTGGTAAAGTTTTTACTTCGTTTTTCTACTTCAAAAAAATGAAGACCTTTGAAAAAAAATAAAAAATTCCTTTACATCGCTATTTGCTAACAGCCATAATTTTTTCATATTTCTGTCTACCGACCTGTATGAGGTTGTGGTTTTTTAAAGTTTTGTTTTTTAGCAAACTGTAGTTTTTATTGGCATCATTTTTGGGGTACGCATGGATTTTTCATCACTGTTGTTCAATTGTTTGGGCGAGATAATGTGAACAAAAAATGGCAAATTGTGTGGGGGTTTTGTCCATTACAGCGTCCATCTCTCAGGTAAAGCTTTTATAGTACAGACATTTACAAAAGCGGTGATGTCTGTTATGTTCATTGGATTTTTTGTTTATTTTTATATGTAAAATTAAATTTTTAAGATTTTTGTATTTTTACATTTCTTTTTCTTTTTTTAATCTAAAACTTTTTACTCAATAACTTTTAGTCCCATTAGGGGGCTAGAACCTGGAATCTTCTAATCACTTGGCCCATAGACCATAATAGAAAACTATTATGGTCTATGGGATTTTCATTGCCAGCCATTAAACTATGATGGCCTTGAGAACCTTCAGCAGGCCCCAGGCTGTCATGATAACTGATCAGAGCCCCGAGATTTCAATGCGGGGGCTCCGATCGGAAGGCAGAGGTAGCCCCATTCCTCTGTCTAATCTCACAGATGCCGCAATTGCCATGTATGACGCCGGCTCAGCCCAGCAGCCTGTTCCATAGAAGTCCCGTACATGCGTGGCATTATGCGTTAAGGGGTTAACATTAAATCTGCCATACTGTCATTCTGTAATAGAAAGGTAACGCTTTGTCCGAAATTGGGAAGATTTATCAAAACTGATGTAAAGGAAAACTGGTTTAGTTGTCCATATCAACCAGATTTCCTTTACATCAGCTTTGATACATCTCTAAGGTAGTCTCATTATAATAGTAGGTGGAGGACTGAAATGAGTGACAGGATGATTGCACTGACTTTCTCTGGAAAGGTCTAAATAAACATGGAGTGGACAGACAAAGACCACAAAATGATACTAATCAAAGCAATTAATGTTGTACTAAAACTGGTCTGTATCACACACCTGGGTGAGAATGTGCTGGATAAATGTGATTGCACCAGATACACCAGGTGAGCAGTTGGACGTGGACCTCCAGAGTAGCTCCAGAAGTCATCACTATACTCCCTTGAGGTAGACATGTCTGTAGGCATCTAAACCATCCTCCACCTCACCTTCTGCTAAGTGTTTGACCATGTGCTTTTTTTTTATTTATTTCTAACAGAAAATTCCAGTAAGAATTCTGATGGAAGGTTCATGTTATCACCAGATTATAAAGTAAAAGATAAAGATATCGTGCAGTGCTCTTCAGGAGAAAACCTCATTACCCATAATGTCCATCCAGGACTTCACAGTACAGATCTATCATATAATGCTCCTAATCATAAGGAACCTTCTTCTGACCAATCACAGATTGTTACCACATTTACTGGGCAGAAAGATGGTCACTATGGTAAATTTGGAAAACCGTTTATATATAGCTCAACAATTTTTGGGCACAGAAGAGTTGACACAGAAGAGAAGTCGTATTCCTGTTCAGAATGTGGGAAATATTTCATATATAATTCACATCTTGTTAAACACGAGAGAATTCACAGAGAGAAGCCATATTCATGTTCAGAATGTGGGAAATGTTTTACAAATAAATCAAACTGCTTCCTACATGAAAGAATTCACAGAGGGGAGAAACCATTTTCATGTTTTGATTGTGGAAAATGTTTTACCAGTAAATCAAGTCTTATTATACATGAGAGGATTCACACAGGAGAGAAGCCATTTTCATGTATTGATTGTGGAAAATGTTTGATTACTAAATCAAAACTTAGGGAACATCAGAGGAGTCACACAGGAGAGAAACCATATTTGTGTTCACAGTGTGGCAAATCTTTTTCAAGTAAATCGTATATTGTGAGACATGAGCGAATTCACACAAGAGAGAAGCCATTTTCATGTTCTGAATGTGGGAAGTCTTTTATTAAGAAGTCAATTCTTGTTATACATAAGAGAAGTCACAAAGGGGAGAAGCCATTTTCATGTTCAGAATGTGAGAAATGCTTTAAAAATAAATCAGACCTTGTTATACACAAGAGAACTCACACAGGAGAGAAGCCATATCCATGCTCAGAGTGTGGAAAACGTTTCGCAGCTAGATCAAATCTCATTCAACATGAGAAAAATCACACCGGAGTGAAGCAATTTGCATGTCCAGAATGTGATAAGTTGTTTACCAATAAGTCAAGTCTTGTTATACATGAGAGAATTCACACAGGAGAGAAACCATTTTCATGTTCAGACTGTGGGAAATGTTTTATAAATAAGTCAGAGCTTGTTAAACATGAGAGAAGTCACACAGGAGAGAAACCATATTCGTGTTCACAGTGTGGCAAATCTTTTACAAGTAAATCATATATTGTGAAACATGAGCGAATTCACACAGGAGAGAAGCTATTCTCATGTTCAGAATGTGAGAAATGCTTTGTAAATAAATCAAGTCTTGCTATACACAAGAGAAGTCACACAGGAGTGAAGCCGTATCCATGCTCAAAATGCGGGAAAAGTTTTACAAATAAATCATATCTTGTTAGACATGAACGAATTCACACAGGAGAGAAGCCATATTCATGCTCTGAATGCGGGAAATGTTTTACAAATAAATCATATCTTGTTAGACATGAGCGTATTCACACAGGAGAGAAGCCATATTCATGCTCAGAATGCGGGAAATGTTTTACAAATAAATCAAGTCTTGTTATACATGAGAGAATTCACACAGGAGAGAAGCCATATTCATGTTCAGAATGTGAGAAATGCTTTATAAATAAATCTGAACTTGTTATGCACATGAGAAGTCACACAGGAGAGAAGCCTTATCCATGCTCAGAGTGTGGAAAATGTTTTAAAAATAGATCAAATCTCGTTAAACATGAGAAAAATCACACCGGGTTGAAGCGATTTGCATGTTCAGAATGCGATAAATGTTTTACCAATAAGTCAGATCTTGGTCTACACGAAAGAATTCACACAGGAGAGAAGCCATTTTCATGCTCAGAATGCGGGAAGTGTTTTACAAATAATTCAAATCTTATTGTACATCAGAGATATCACAGAGGAGAGAGGCCATATTCATGCTCAGAATGCGGGAAATGTTTTACAATTAAATCAAGTCTTGTTATACATAAGAGAATTCACACAGGAGAGAAGCCATATTTATGTTCCGAATGTGGGAAACGTTTTATTACTAAAGCCAAACTTGGGATTCATCTGAGAAGTCACACAGTTCAGGAGGTGTTTTAATCTTCTATGTGTGGAAATTGTATTAGAAGGAAGGGGAAAATTATTTGAACCCAGCTGGTTTGACGGATTTTAAGCAATTTTAGCCAATAAGGAGATTTATTTTTGGGCTGAATCAACCTGGATTAGCCAGACATCCAAATGATATTTACCTGAAGTTATCAGTGACCGGTGCGGTATCCATGGAGGTAAATTGTTGCTGATATAAGGAACAAAAGAAAAGCCTTGTATTCTGTCAGAGCAGTGAAGATTAATTATTTCCATGAACAGAGGACATAGTGAAAAAAGGAAGGACTCCCTAAGAAATCTTTTAACATACTTTATGTGGAAATATTGATGATCAGTCTTCATTCATACAGTATATAAAGATAAAGGTGGTGGAACTTGGGAAAAACAGTAATTAATTGAATTCACAATCATTTTTTGAGCCAACAAATTCTCGGATCGAACACTTGGTGCTATCCTTTGGCATAAGCAACCTCGGCAATCTTATTCTAAAGCCTCATTCACACTTGTGATTTTTGATCAGTCTTTTATATAAGTATTTGTAATCCAAAACTAGGAGGAAAACGTGGAAATCTTTTCATTACACGTGTGTCTGTTCATGTCCTGTTCCTGGTTCAGGCTTATACAAACAATGACCAAAATACACAAGTGTGTGAATGAGGCCGTTGTGATTACTTGACTCTTTCCTCCTTGTTCTCTGGATTCTCCCGCACTCCAAAGACAGACTGATAGGGAAGTTAGATTGTAAGCCCCATTGGGTACAGTGTGATGTTAATGTCTGTACAGCTCTGCCGAATATGTCAGCGCTATATATGTGCATAAATAAAAATACACTTTACAAATTTTCTCCAAGTGTTAGTGATTTTTGTTCAAGTTCAGCTGCTTTATGTTTTTTTTATTGTTTTAATGAGGATGAAATATTGATATCACCACATTGTAACAAAAAACAAACTTGCACGGGGTTAACCCTTATATTTTTACATAGTATCATATGAATTGGTAGACATACCGTCTGTCCAGTTCAGCCTGTCATTCTACAAGGCTATCCTGCAAAGTTGATCCAGACAAAGCAAATTTTCCTCACTTTAGGGGGAAAAAATTCCTTCCTGACTCCAGTCAGGCATCAGAATAACTTCCTGGATCAACGACCCCTCTCTAGCGACTATAACCTGTAATATTATTACCCTCCAGAAATACCATTACACCATCACAACGTGACTATATTCGGAGACTTGAAGCCCTATTACACAAGCCGAGGATCAGGCGACTTATTGGGAACAACCTTGATGGCATCTTTCATGGGACAACAGAAATCCTTGTTTGCCCGGGGCTCCGGGCTTGTGTAGACAGGATATGATGCAGACAGATTCAGTTCGCTTCAGGCTGCGGGAAAGGCCGTTATATAAGTGCTGATTACTAATATACAGGGTGGTTGGTGCTCGTCATTAGCCCTGTGATCATCATGGGTAACTTCACCCTTTGACGCTGCAGGTTCTGTAAACAGGTAAATCTGAAGGGGCTGGGAACGATGTAAGGAAACGCAAGACGACACAGGGTTTTACTTTACGCACACGTCCATTCTAGTTGTGTTACCTCCACAGAACAGGGTCTACATGAAGGGTTCCTGACACAGCCGCACAGTCATCCCCCTCATCCTGCTCTGTACATTATATGTGACACAGCCACATAGTCACCCCCATCATCCTGCTCTTTACGTTATATGTGACAGAGCCACATAGTCACCCCCATCATCCTGCTTTGTACATTGTGTGACACAGCTGCAGAGTCACCCCCATCATCCTGCTCTGTACATTATATGTGACACAGCCACATAGTCACCCCCATCATCCTGCTTTGTACATTGTGTGACACAGCCGCACAGTCACCCCCATCATCCTGCTCTTTACGTTATATGTGACAGAGCCACATAGTCACCCCCATCATCCTGCTTTGTACATTGTGTGACACAGCCGCACAGTCACCCCCATCATCCTGCTCTGTACGTTACAGCATACACGTCAGAGGATACGCCCCGCTTGGATTGGATATGATAGACAGAGGAAGTCATGTGTGAGTGGCTACGATGGAGGGATGGGCGGAACCTCGCAGTGTATAAAGGGAGGCCTTAGCGAGCGCGCGCACACTTGAACCCCACATCGCCGGACGAAGCCACGCATGTGGCGAAACATGTCGGGAGGGGTGTTTTAGTGTAGTGTTTTAGACAGCATCAGTAAGGAGCCTAGGGCATGTTATTAGCGCCATAGATAGCTACAGTGATATATAGTGAGGTAAAAGTCACTGAGGACTGCTACACTGATCCTTATCAAGTCATATCGAGGTCTCCAGTACAGCTAACAAGCTGGTCAATGATGCACACCTTTGTGTTAAGTGTTGACATGCGGTTGCAGTGCAACCAGTACCAACTTGAATAGACAGAGAGCTGTCGTTACAAATGTAACCCTCTGTACAGGGATGAAAATAGGAGTGGCTCTGCTACACTGACACAAATGTCACACAGGTTGTGGAGCCTCAACTAAGGGGACTTCATAACATAGGATCAGTAATATAGCAACAAAGTGAAAATAATAAATTCCACAAATAAAGGTGGATGATATCAACGTCCTCAGAATCAATTATATGATATACCACTATAGCTTAAATTGGAATATATTCCAATCAATGCACCCCAAAGGCATTAAGGAATAAAAAGCAGGCCATTGGCTAGCAACCAGTGATAATACAAATAATTACCCAATACCTCACTGATTTCTGAGAATTTTAACGGTGTTTTCTTTATGTGTGTATGTCTTTAAACAAACCCAATAAAGATAAGATTTTAAATATCAGTTAGGGACCCCTAAAGGGATTACTGGTCTCATTGACCATTTGTGTATTATAATTAATATCCCGAGGGTCTCTAAATAGGGACGTAGAATATTATTTTGAGAAAAGACGGGTTACTCCCCGCATAAATTGTGCCCTAACATTGGAAAATTATTTCCGTTGACTATATATGTTATGGCAGGCTTTTTGGCACAGGGCTTAAATAAAGAAACATTCACCCTAGAGGTCTTTTCACAGCAGGCAATTCCCCTTAATAATACGGACATGGCAACTGGGTTCAAAAATCTCGGCAAAACATATAAACAATATTACCACTCCTGGTGGGAAATGGATAGCCTGGAGACCTATTTAAATCAGAAAATTGTTTATAGAGGCCTGAGAAGTACTCTGAGACCAAATATTCATACTGAGGACCCAGAGTATATAAAAGGATGGGATGACATCCAAACAGAGGGCTCATTGTAACTTATGAGATTCATGGTGGAATATGAAAAACGTTGTCTTGAACGTACAGCTGAACAATTAAATCGGGAAGTAAAAGAGATACTTACCTTCGGACAAGGACAACATCCGGAGTTTAAGAATCAGGAACTGAGACTGTAGAAAAGCCTGGAAACCTTGAAAGAGGAAATAAAAGAAAGGAAACATTGTAAAGATATTCGTGACAAATTAGACTTTGACACGAATCGAGTATACAATTGGAAAAATAGGCAGAGTTATCCGGCAAGAAATACAGGTATACAGATTATTCAGAATCTGAAACATCTGGCACCGAGAACATAAACAACAAAGACCCCAAAAATAGAGGGCGGAAGAAAACTGGGAATCCAATAAACAATACATCAGAATGTACTCAGCCTCCACAAAGTGGGGAGTCCTCTTTCTTGGGTGGCTTTGTATTTCCCAATACAAGTGGAATAGGGATCCAGAACAAGATGGATCATGCAGTTTCAGTAAGATCCAAGACTACTTTAGGTATTCCGAATCCCCCAGAAACAGCATCATCAGCATCCACACATCCAACTATAAATGGCACAAATGCTACAGTGCAACAAAATCAGGGCCTAATTGTGCCAGGACAATCAAACCTCTTTGCCACACCAACTATAGCCCCCCTTTTTTTAGGATAGAGCAATGTCCAGCTGAGGGACAGGGACAAATGGGGTTACAGCATGAAATGGTTGAGGATGTAAATTTGGACAACACCCAAATTATAAACCTTTCAGCACTGCCCCTTACAAAGGCACAAATCAATTTCTTGAAAAAAGGACTCACATTTACGCCAGTACCAAGTTTTGACAAATTTAACTGGATTAAAGATATTAATTTATTCGCAGGCAAATTAGCACTGCACAAGCAATTTACTAGCACGAGTACAGATAATAGTAAGCTTATCCAGAGAGAACAACAAGCTCTGCAGATTTTGGAAAGTCTTCACTTGGAAAGTGAGGGCTTTAGTTTAGAGATCACTCCTCCATTGACAAACCTCAAACCCAGATCCAAATGGACTCCCACATTCTCACAGTTTCAAAAGATAGATGCCTTTGTGCACTTGGTATCTCAGGATATCAACAAGTTGAAAGTAAACAAGGATCTTATCCCTAAAAATTTAACGGAGGAGGAACTTAGTGCACTGGAGGAATTGAGAACCAATAAGGACATAATTTTGAAATCAAGTGATAAGGGGGGTAACATAGTGATCCTAGACAGGGACGACTATGAAGGAATGGTGAATAGATTGTTAATGGACAAGGAAATTTATCAGACCTTACAAGAAAATCCAACTAGGAGATATTTGGAAGATCTTAAAGGAATCCTGAGGTCCGCTAGAGGCCAGGGTCTGATATCTAAAGAAGAATTTGATTTCTTATATAACAAAAGCCCTACCATCCCTACCTTTTATCCTTTTATGCACTGCCCAAGGTGCATAAAGGGAAGAATCCAATACCTGGGCGCCCGATAGTCTCAGGGAATGACTCCCTGAGCCAACCAGCGAGTGAATATGTGGATGAGATATTGAGTCCTTTTGTAACAACTTTAACCTCACATATAAAGGACACCACTGACTTATTAACAAAGATTAGGGGAGTTTCATCCACATACCTGGCTAGTTTGGACGTAGAAGCCCTATATAGCAACATTGACCATGAGCTAGGCATTAAAGCCATAAAATATTTTCTGGACACAAAAAGCGCTAGTTTTCACGAACACAATGATTTAATTATTTGCTTATTAAGATTTATTTTAACTCACAATTATTTCCTCTGCAACGGTACCTTCTATCAACAGATGAAGGGTACCGCGATGGGGACACCCTGTGTACCGACCTTTGCAAATTTATTTTTGGGGTGGTGGGAGGACACTATAGTTTTTTCAGACACAATGGCACAATTCACTAGTCACATATTATTTTGGGGTAGGTTCATTGATGATGTTTTGTTATTTTGGGAGGGTGAAAAACAGGAATTCATTAAGTTTGTGGACATACTGAATCAAAACGATATAGGGATGCACTTTACCTTTGAGATCCATCAAAGCCGAATCAGTTTTTTAGACCTAATGATCCAGAAAGGCGTGGATGGACAGATATTGACGGAGTTTTATAGAAACCAACATCGACAAACAGTCTTCTTCACTGGTCGAGTTAGCATCCAACGGCTTTAAAGAAAGGAATACCTGTTGGGCAGTATTTAAGAGCGAGGAGAAACTGCACAACAGAGGAGACTTTCCAAAAAGAAGCAGATGAGCTCTTCAATCGATTCAGAGCCAGAGGCTACCCACGAAAATGCCTGAAAAAGGCATTTAATAGTGCTAAAAGTGTAAACAGGGAAGATCTAATATCTAAAAAATATGGCAAAGATCAGATACAGGAGGAAAAGGAAAAAAGGATAAGATGCATAGGAACCCCACATGCGTGTGACGAAGCTCTATGTGGAAGGTAAAACAGGAATTCACTTTATTGAAGACCAACTCAGGTCTGTGTTGCTAGGGGCAGTGGTTGCTAGGGGCAAGGTCATCACTGAAAGGAGCAGGTGCTGCTCATGCTGTTCTGGACATTTTTCTGCTGGGTTGCAAAGGAGTCGCTGTGTTAAAAGGCCAGAAGCCTGGTGAGAGAGAGTGACTGGAAAAAAAAAAAGTGGAGTGACCGTCCGGGAGAGGTCTGGACTCCAGGCCATGTGGTTATGTGGTTTCCGGTGGCAACGATTTCAGTAAGGAGTCTGCCGGTGGTCGTGGTACCAGGAACCCAGAGAAGGCTGGAGATCTCGGGAGAGAAGATCTTGAGATATATTCATTATTGGGCTGGCAGACCCCGGGACAGTGCGCCGACAGTTGCTACCTGCTGGGCCGGCAGGTGGTAAGTCCCAGAGGCAAGGAACTGTTGTAAGGGGATGTGTCTCTGTGGAAACCGCAGCGTCTGAACAGGCGGGTAAGCCTGTTGGGGTTGCTCCCTCGCGGGAATCCGCAGGGGAGAAGGGTATTGTGCGGCCCAAAATGCCCATGACCAAGGCTAGGCTTGGGGTCGTGAAAGGTAGAGACCCTATGCTAGCACGGGTAAGGAGTACCACAATACTGAAAACTAAGACTGGTATAGTGATGAATATGCTGGTGTCACGGACGGTGTACAGGAAACAAGGCAAAACAACATGCATAAATGACTCGCTGGATCCAGAAGCTAAGGAACAAAAGGGGGACCCCTGTAGAAGACCTGGGACTTTCCCTGGCTGCTCAGCCTATGCATAGATCCGAATGGTGGAGGTATGCATATCCACGTACCTTGACTATATAATCCCTGAGCACCCTGCAATAGTGAGGGGACACGACCACCGGCTCCCTACACCAGACACGGAGGGAGTCAGGGTCACCTGGGATCCAGCAAACAGAAAATAACAGATAACAGTATAACACTTAACTTTGTAGAGGAGAGGAGAAGCAGATGGGCATGCACACATACTCCAGGAAGAAATATAAGCCGCCCAGAAAAGCATTCTGGGGAAGAATTTAAAGGGAAACAATTAGTCCAACACATAACAGCTGAGAGACGCTAATGAGAGGAGGAGCTGAATACCACAACACAGAACTCAAGGAGGAGGTTCTGAAAGGCCTCTGTCAGAGCTTCTCAGCTGTCTGGTTGTGACAGCTGGACAGACATGCGATTAAAAAGGACTGTCAGATAGTTCCCACCTGACGTGAGACTATGGTGACAGCTGGGTCTCACATTCACATCGGTGCCACATTTTGACAAATTTAGTTGGGTAGAAGATGTAAATTTATTTGCACGCAAGTTGGCATTACACAAACAACACGTTAGCACAATGTATGATCCTCACAAATGAATCCAGAAGGAACAGCAAACTTTAAGAACACTCGAGAGTTTACATGCAGAGAGTGAGGGTAGGCTATGTGAGATTGAACCCCCATTGACAGATCTCAGACCGAGATCACAATGGACTCCGGCCTTCTCACAATATAAAAATATAGAAACCTTTGTAGAGATGGTAACCGCAGATGTCAACAAACTTAGAGTGAAGAAAGAAAAAATTCCTACTAACTTAACATCAGAGGAGATGGCTGCACTAGAGGAATTAAAGACTAACAAGGTAATTGTCATAAAACCTAGTGACAAGGGAGGCAATATTGTGATTCAAAATAGAATAGGCTGTGAGTAGATGGTTGAGAGATTATTAAAAGATCCTACAGATAAATATCTCAGTGAATTACACACAATCCTTACAAAAGCTAAGGACTGCAAATTAATATCAAGGGAGGGATTTGAATTTCTTTTTAGTAAACATCCCACCATTGCAACGTTTTATGCACTCCCTAAAGTCCACAAGAACAAGACTCCTATACCAGGACGGCCAATAGTTTCAGGCAATGATTCCCTCACACTACCAGCCAGTGAATATATAGATGTACTATTAAGACCTTTGTTACATCATTACCTTCCTATCTAAAGGACACCAGTGACACACTGGTGAAAATCAATGACATCACATTACCAGCCTCGGCGTATCTAGCCAGTCTTGATGTCGAGGCGCTATACAGCAACATAGAACATGAAATAGGCATCAGGGCAGCAAAATCTTATCTGGATACTAAGAGCAAGTCTTTTTTTTTAACACAATTGTTTCGTTTTGGATTTATTGAGATTTGTACACATAATTACTTTATCCATAGCGGTACCTTTTACCATCAGACGAAAGGTACCGCTATGGGTACGCCATGTGCACCGACTTTTGCTAATTTATTTTTAGGGTGGTGGGAGGATCACATAGTTTTTTCTGATACTTTTTCACACTTCACCAGGCACTTTTTATTTTGGGGCAGATTCATTGATGACGGCCTTTATTTTGGGATGGGGAATTACAATTGTTTCTTGATTTTGTTGAGAAACTGAATGTCAACACAATTGGCATTCACTTCACAAGTGAAATCCATTCGCAGGAAATTTGCTTCCTGTATTTTAAAATCAGCAAAGATGAAAATGGACACATACAGACAGAAGGAGGAAGAAAACTTCCACCAATAGTTTCCTCCACTGGTCCAGCTGGCATCCGAAAGCATAAAAAAAATGGGATTCCAGTTGGTCAGTATTTAAGAGCCGAAAGAAATTGCAGTACAGAGGAAGCCTTTTAAAAAGAGGCAGGGGAACCCTATAGACGTTTCAGGGCACGCAAACCCCTGAAAAAAAGCCTACAATAGAGCGAAAAATCAAAAAGAGAGAAGTTGATAGTATCAAAATACATCAAGGATACTTCCCAGAAAACTCAGATAATTAGATGTATCGGCACCTTTGATGGTCACCACTAACAAAGGATGGGGATTTTTAAAAAAAACATTGGAGAATACTTACGAGTGACGCTGATCTTAGGAGGGTCTTGCCAGCATTTTTATAGGAAATACCAGTTTGCAGAAGAGGACACTGCTTTATGGGATAAATAACCTAAATCTATTTTTATCTGGATCAACGAGATGGAAGGGCACCTGGTAACTGGCACACCTAGAGAGGAAATAATATAATTTCTGCCTATTTTAAAACAAGCAGATAATTTCCTGGCAGACGATTCGGCGGATACCGTGAAACTGACAGCCAGATCTGCAGCTCTCTATAAAGCTACTTTCCCATATGTGTTTTGGCATTACTGACCCAAACGGTACCATCTTGCTCACATGCAATCTGAATGGAGTATGCTCCGTTCAGGATGCCTTCCATTCCGTCAGCATTCAGTTTTGTGACCGGAAGCTGCGGTTTTGTGTCCGGTCATCGAAAGAGAAAAAAACGGATCCACCACTAAAAACAATGTAACTCAATGGTGGTCAATAGGATCTTAAAAAACAGTTCCCATTGACTTTCAATGTATTTAGTGACCGATCAGGTATGTTTCGTTTTGATTTCACACAACTGCACCCTAACGGAATAGACGCATGCTGATGCATGTGTAAAATCAAAACAGATCAGTTTTTGTAAGGTTTTGAGATTCTCTGCCGGATCTCAAAGCCTGAAACCAAAATGCAGATGTGAAAGTAGCCTAATGCTACCAGAAGACCGTTGTGGTTGAGGTCCTGGTCAGGGGACACGCCATCCAAAAATAAATTGTGTGAAGGTGACAAACTGTTTGGCTCGGTCCTAGATGATATCCTTGATAGAAATAAAGGTTTTCGCTCAGTGTCCCGTTTTTTTTCCACCAAAGACGTAATTTTCGAGTCCAAAAAAAAGGTAAACCTGAACAAAAGAAAGTGATTTTTCTGCGAGGTGGCAGTCGGGTAGAGGAAGGGGGGAAGGCCTCCTGTTCAACCTGGGAAACTCCTCCCAACAATAGCATAACCAATGACACCAGAAGTTCTCAGGGGGGAAAGACCATCAAATTTTCTCCAGCCCTGGCAGGAAATCTCCAACTTTCCAAGGGTCCTAACCATAATAAAGTCCAGTCTACTGTTGGAATTTTTTTCCCTTCCACCAGAGAACGTCATCATAAACAAAGGTTTACAGAAAGAGGATCAAAGGGCTTTACAAGATAAAATAGCTATTCTTCTCCAAAAAGGGGCAGTAATACCAGTCCCACAAGACAAAGAGGGCAGGGGATTCTATTTCCCGATCTTCTTGGTAAAGAAACCAAATGGCTTTTACAGAGCAATAATCAATTTGAGATCCCTGAATCGCCACATAAAGTACAAGAAATTCAAAATGGAGACTGTAATATCGACAATAAATCTCCTAGGGCAAGACTACCACATGGCAACGCTCGATCTAACCGATGCTTACTACCATGTCCTAATACACAATAGCCATCAGAAATACCTATGACATGGAAGGAGTACTAACTCATTTTAGTTCCAAGTTCTGCCTTTTGGGCTGGCATGTGCACCAAGAGTATTTACAAAAATGATGTCGGACGTTGTGGGGAGTCTGCATGGGAAAGGAATACTTCTAATCCCCTACTTGGATGATTTCTTCATAGCAGCAGAATCAGAAGGCAAGCTGAAACAACATACCGTACAGTGACAGTACAGGAAGATCTAAAAAAATTGGGTTGGCTAATAAATCCTGAAAAATCAGATATAAAGCCAGTGTCAGAATTGGGTCCATGACCTCACCGCAGTGTGTCAGACCGCCGTCTGCACACTGCAGCGCCATGGGTCGCAGGAGGAGTAGGCACCTGCCAGCATATGGCCGCATCCGCCCTCACTGCCAGGTCTCGTCTTGTGCGCTATAGCGCACGCGAGTGCACCTCTCCCTTTGTTATAGAAGAGCACGCTTCCTGATTACTGTCTCCACCCGGAGGTGGCGCTACTGGTATTTAGGCCAGCTTCACTGACCATGAAGTGCCCAAGCGTGGTTGTTATACCAGATAACCTCTGCTGAAGCTTCTTGCTGCTCTGCCCTGCTGTGTACTGGACTTTTTGCCAATTACCCCTGACCTTCCCTGCCTGTCTGCCTCCAGCATTGACTCTTGCATTGCTTGACTACGAATCTGCCTGCCGTCATCTGTAAGTTCGTCTGGACCTCTGACCTCGCACTGCCTGACTACGAGTCCGTCCGACCCAGTATACTGTATTACTCTGAACTTTGTTTTGCCTTTGCTTCAAGTGACTTTTGTCTACCTTCTGCCAGTAAAGTTCATCAGTTCCATTACTCTGCCTTTGTTGGACTCTGTACACACTGCTGCAGTTAACTGCTTTCTGGGTGACTGGTATAAACACAAGGGTCCTGACTCTGCAGTCAGCAATATTGGGCTAATTCCTAGATCCGCATCCTCTGGTTGTGACAGAAGAAAGATGTTCCTGGGAGTGATCCTAGATTATTGCCGACTGATGTCCTTTATACCAGAGGAAAAAAAGACGAAAATAATGCTGAAAATATCCTTGCAGGCCTTCATGTTGAGAAGCTGGGACAAGAGTCTTTTCTCCTTGGAGAAGAGAGTGAAAATGTCCCCTCAGATGAAACTGTCTCTAATATGGTGGCTATGCAAGAAAAATCGAAACAAAGGAGTAGGGTGGCGACAAAACAATCCAGTGACGGCAGAAAAGGGTGGGGGGCACACTCTATCACTGGTGTAAGGTCAGTGGAATCAGAAATTGAGCCAAGCATCTTCCAATGTAAGGGATCTGTCAGCAGTTTGGGAAGCCTTAAATGCTCTTCTACCAGAATTTAAAAAACAGAAACGTAAAGATATTTTTGTTCAGCGTAGAAACATAGAAACAGTCGGCAGATAAGAACCATTTGGCCCATCTAGTCTGCCCAATATACTGAATACTATGGATAGCCCCTGGCCCTATCTTATATGAAGGATGGCCTTATGCCTATTCCATACATGTTTTAACTCCTCCACTGTATTTGCAGCTACCACTTCTGCAGGAAGGCTATTCCATGCATCCACTACTCTCTCAGTAGAGCAATACTTCCTGATGTTACTGTTAAACCTTTGCCCCTCTAATTTAAAACTATGTCCTCTTGTAGCAGTTTTTCTTCTTTTAAATATTCTCCCCTCTTTTACCTTGTTGATTCCCTTTATGTATTTAGCAGTTTCTCTCATCTCCCCTCTGTCTCGTCTTTCTTCCAAGCCATACATGTTAAGGTCCTTTAATCTTTCCTGGTAAGTTTTATCCTGAAAATCCATGTACCAGTTTAGTAGCTCTTCTCTGAACTCTATCCAAAGTATCAGTATCCTTCTGGAGATATGGTCTCCAGTACTGAGCACAATACTCCAGATGAGGTCTCACTAGTGCTCTGTAGAGCGGCATGAGCGCCTCCCTCTGTCTACTGGTAATTCCTCTCCCTATACACCCCAGCATTCTGCTAGCATCTCCTGCTGCTCTATGACATGGTCTGCCTACCTTTAAGTCTTCTGAAATAATGATCCCTAAACCCCTTTCCTCAGATACTGAGGTTAGGACTGTATCACTGATTGTATATTCTGCTCTTGGGTTTTTACGCCCCAGGTGCATTATCTTGCACTTATCAACATTACATTTTAGTTGCCAGATTTTTGACCATTCCTCTAGTTTTCCTAAATCCTTTTCCATTTGGTGTATCCCTCCAGGAACATCAACCCTGTTACAAATCTTTGTATCATCAGCAAAAAGACACACCTTACCATCGAGGCCTTCTGCAATTTCGCCGATAAAGATATTAAACAATATGGGTCCCAGAACAGATCCCTGAGGTACCCCACTGGTGACAAGACCATGGTCTGAATATACTCCATTGACTACAACCCTCTGTTGTCTGTCCCTCAGCCACTGCCTAATCCATTCAGCAATATGGGAGTCCAAGCCCAAAGACTGCACTTTATTGATAAGCCTTCTATGTGGGACAGTATCAAAGCCTTAATAAAGTCTAGATAAGCAATGTCTACTGCACCTCCGCCATCTATTATTTTAGTCACCTAATGAAAAAAATCAATAAGATTAGTTTGACATGATCTCCCTGAAGTAAACCCATGCTGTTTTTCATCTTTCAATCCATGGGATTTTAGATGTTCCACAATCCTCTCCTTAAGTATGGTTTCCATTAATTTCCCCACTATTGATGTCAGGCTTACTGGCCTATAGTTGCCCGATTCCTTCCTACTACCTTTCTTGTGAATGGGCACAACATTTGCTAATTTCCATTCTTTTGGGACGACTCCTGTTACCAGTGATTGGTTAAATAAATCTGTTAATGGTTTTGCTAGTTCACCACTGAGCTCATTTAATAGCTTTGGGTGTATCCAATCAGACCCCTGTGACTTATTTGTATTAATTTTAGACAGCTGACTTAGAACCTCTTCCTCTGTAAAGACACATGCATCAAGAGATTCATTAGTCTTCTTTCCTAACTGAGGTCCTTTTCCTTCATTTTCCTTTGGCCCCCTGCACACGAACATGTGCACCCCGTGGTCATGCTGCAGCCCGCAAAATACTGGCCACAATGCACAAACACAGTCCTTGGGGCAGCCGCAGCGGTTCCGGCTATTCCGCAAAAAGATAGGACACGTCCTATCTTTTTGCGGAACGGAAGTACGGGCCAAAACCCCATGGAAGCACTCCGTAGTGCTTCCGTAGGGTTCCGTTTCATGCCGCACCATTCCGCATCTCCTGATTTGTGGACTCATTCAAGTTAATGGGTCCGCATCCGTGATGCGGAATGCCCACGGAACGGCACCTGTGTATTGCGGATCTTTAAATGCGGTCCGCAATACGGCAACAGGAAGCACACGTTCATGTGCAGGGGGCCTTTGTAAACACTGAACAGAAGTATTCATTGAGGCAGTCAGCTAGTTCTTTATCTTCTTCCATATACCTTCCTTCTTTTGTTTTTAATTTGGTAATTCCTTGTATTAGTTTCCCTTTTTCATTTATATATCTGAAGAATGTCTTATCGCCTTTTTTCCCTGACTGAGCTAATTTCTCTTCTGCCTGTGCTTTAGAAGCTCTTATAACTTGTTTGGCCTCTCTCTGCCTAATCTTGTAAATTTCCCTGTCATCCTATTATTTTTTATTTTTTTTATAATTACTAAATGCTATCTTTTTGTTTTTAATGATTTTGGCCACTTCTGCTGAGTACCACAGTGGTCTCTTCCTTCTTTTGCTTTTACTGACAAGCCTAATGCAATTATCTGCTGCCTTCCAAATTGCCACTTTTAAGTAGTCCAGTTTCTCCTGGACTCCATTGAAACTGTTTCGATCTGATAGTGACTCGTATACCTCTAATCTAATTTGAGAAAAGTCAGTTTTTCTAAAATTGAAAACTTTTGTAAACCACACTGACTGGTGATCACTAGACCCTAAGCTTTCCCCTACAGTAATATCAGATACCAAATTCCCATTTGTGAATACTAAATCTAAAATGGCCTCCTTCCGGGTTGGCTCCTCAACTACTTGCTGTAGAGATAATCCCAGTAGGGAATTTAGAATATCTGTACTCCTGGCAGAACTAGCTATTTTGGTTTTCCAGTTTACATCTGGAAGATTGAAGTCTCCCATAATGATAACTTCCCCCTTCAATGTCATTTTAGCTATTTCCTCAACTAGTAGATCATCTAATTCTTTGACTTGGCCAGGTGGTCTATATATCACACCTACACGAGTTACCTTATGATTATCAAGCTGCAAGGTAACCCAAACTGACTCCAAATTGGTCTCGCTAACTTGTATTAAATTAGATTTTATGCTATCTTTCACATACGCCACAGTGACCTACTTAAACAAACATGGTGGAACAAGGAGCATATCTCTGGCAACAGTATTGACATTGACAGGGCCGTAGACACATTTTTTTTCCGTGGGGGGGGGGGGGTGGGGTGGGGTTCAGCTTTCTCAGCTTTGAATCTTCTTGATTTTCTTTTTTAACCATTACTTTTACTTACACTAGTGCTCCAGAGTCTCTGTCTGTCTCTCTCAAACTACTTATTTTTCTTTCTTCTCTCTCTCTTCTAATCTTCTGAGATCTCCAGGCTCTGTGCTCTGTCAGCCGCCGCCCAGGAGTAGCAGGCACGCGCAGGCAGGAAGCTGGCCGGGGTCCAGACGTACCTGCCCCCCTGCACTGCCCGGCCCCGCCCTGCAGCCTCCATCACCTCTCTGTGTGCCGCACTGCCCGCACCACTATTGCAGGCAGCGGCACGCCCGGGCCGTTCTCTGGAAGGTTAGAAGCACAGACACTCTGGGGGGGGGGGGGTTTGAACCCCCCTATCCCCCCATTATCTACGCCCCTGGACATTGACAAAGATCTTTATTGGGCAGAGAAAAATCTAGCTTCATATCAGCGGTTCATGTAAAAGGAAGCAACAATCAAGTCGCTGACTTTTTAAGCAGGGAGACTCTAAGGGCCCTTTCACACATGCAAGGATTCCGCGCGGGTGCAATGCGTGACGTGAACGCATTGCACCTGCACTGAATCCGGACCCATTCACTTGAATTGGGCTGTGCAGATGAGCGGTGATTTTCACGCATTACTTGTGCGTTGCGTTAAAATTGCAGCATGTTCTATAGTCTGCGTTTTTCACGCAATGCAGGCACCATAGAAATTAATGGGGCTGTGTGAAAATAGCATTGCATCCGCAAGCAAGTGCGGATACAATACGATTTTCACGGATGGAGATGATGTTAATAAATAGGGATAAGCCCCGGGACTCCATTAAAGTCCATTTACTTTATTATTTTCCATTGTAACATATAACATGGTTGCAATGGAAAATAATAGCATTCTTTAATACACTTGATCGCACAGTCGGGATCCTCTTCTTTTTTCTTCTTGAAGGACCTGCAAAAGGACCTTCAATGACATCATAATGCTTACCACGAGGTGAGTGCGGTGACTTCAGTGCAGGTCTTTCTGAATGAAGACAGAAGATCCTTCTATCTTCATTCAGCAGGACCTGCGCTGACGTCACCACGCTCACCACATGGAAGGCATGATGAAGTCATCGAAGATCCTTTTGCAGGTCCTTCAAGAAGAAGAAAGATGAGGATTCCGGCTGCGCAATCAAGTGGATGAGGGGAGTAATGTTTTTATTATATTTTAACCCTAAATTTACATTTCACTTTGCATGCTGTATTAAAAAATGCTATTATTTTCCATTATAACCATGTTATAATGGAAAATAAAATCTACAGAACACTGAACCCAAACCCGAACTTCCATGAAGAAGTTCGGGATTGGGTACCACATTCAGTTTTTTTATCACACGTGCAAAACGCATTAAAACGCTTTGCGCTCCTGAAAAAACGGAACAACGCAATCGCAGTCGAAACTGACTGAAATTGCGTGTGCACTCGGGCAGGTTTTCCTCAACGCACCCGGCCCTCACCCGCGACGCCTGTGTGAAAGAGGCCTAAGGCCTCTTTCACACGAGCGTGACAGATTAGGTCCAGATGCGTTCTGTGAAACTCACACCATTTTGCAAGAAAGTCCAGTCAGTTTTGTCTGCAATTGCGTTCAGTTTTTTTAAGCGCGGGTGCAATGCGTTTTGATGCGTTTTTCACATGTGTGATAAAAAACTGAAGGTTTACAAACAACATCTCTTAGCAACCATCAGTGAAAAATGCATTGCATCCGCACTTGCTTGCAGACGCAATGCGTTTTTCACTGAAGCCCTATTTACTTCTATGGGGCCAGGGCTGCGAGAAAAACGCAGTATATAGAACATGCTGCATTTTTCACACAACACAGAACTGATGTGTGAAAAAAACACTCATGTACACAGACCCATTGAAATGAACGGGTCCAGGTTCAGTGCGGGTGCTATGCGTTCACATCACACATTGCACCCGCTCAGAAAACTCGCTCATCTGAAAGAGGCCTAAGAGAAGGAGAATGGTGCTTAATCAGAGAGTTTTCTTACAAATCACAGAGAAATAGGGAGTTCCAGTTCTAGTCCTGTTTGTGACCCACCAGAACAAACGAACAGAACATTTTTGTTCACTATCCTACAGAGACCACTCTCAGTTTGTGGACACCTTCTCCCAGTCTTAGCCACAGGGGATCCTATACACTATACCCTTTCTCAATGATCCCAAAGACTCTGACAAAAGCTTTGGAAGAGAAGGCCCAAATAATCCTAATAGCTCCACTTTGGCCAAGAAGATCTTGGTTCCCACTACTGCTAACAATATCAACAGAAAACTACTGGATCATACCATCTTTGCTGTATCTTCTACATCTAAGCCCAGTCTTTCCACCCGCCTGACAGCTTGGAATTTGAACGGAATCTACTAAATAAAAAAGGATTATAGAGATGAGCTAATTTTTCAAAAATTCGATATGGCCGATTCACCGAATTTTTTGAAAAAATTTGGTTTGATCTGAATTTATTCCTGTCGAATTTTGGTAAAAAACTGCAATTTTCTGGCTGCAGAGAACACTGTGCCTCGCAATAACATGCATAGGAAGTCTGCTTTGGTAGTGAAATAATACTGAGAGTCAGTATGACATGCAGATGACAGGCGTCGCTCTTAGAATCACTGTACACTTCACTTATTTGGGCAGTCACAGAGCCAAAACCAACCAAATAACTCAAGTGTGAGCTCAGCCTTACAGGTCGATGTTAGCGCCAATAAGAAGCGCACTCCTTTTACACCGTCGTCAGCTGATTCCACATAGATGTCTACAGAACCTTTTCTATTTAACACTTATACAAGTAGAGCCCCCGACAGAGTGGAGAGGGGTCAGCAGTAAGTTTGTGTTGACATCACTTATTATTTTGCCCTTCCTCTGATCCGTCGGAACAATAACCCCCCAAAAACTCGGTCAGCATTTGGTCAGTAATCCATCAGTATTGCTAATGCAAAAAAAAAAACAGGAGTGGATCCAAAACAGAGATGACACGTGAATGGAATATTTGAATGTCTTCTGTGTTTTGTACCCACTCCTGCTTTTGGCTACCAAATCACAAGCCAATTCTGGTGGGACCATACAGGCCTTACAGCTGCTACACAGACAGGATCCGTTGTGCGACTCATTTTTAATTCCTTGTGACAGATCAGAATAACTGTCAAATAAATTATGATGTCAGCCAGGCCGAAAGGCAAAATAGTGGCCTAGTCATGAAGTGGGGAGGGTAGGAACCGCATGAGAAGTCCACAGAGTGGCACAATGACAGTGTGGAGGTGGCAGTGGCATGAGGAGACCACAGAGTGGCAAGGTGACATAGTGTGGAGGTGGCAGAAGGATCAGGAGGCCACAGAGTGGCAAGGTGACATAGTGTGGAGGTGGCAGGAGCATGAGGAGGCCCCAGAGTGGCAAGGTGACAAAGTGTAGAGGTGGCAGCAGCATGAAGAGGCCACAGAGTGGCAAGGTGACAAAGTGTGGAGGTGGCAGCAGCATGAGGAGGCCACAGAGTTGCAAGGTGACATAGTGTGGAGGTGGCAGCAGCATCAGGAGGCCACAGAGTGACCCGGTGACAGAGTGGGGAGGTGGGTGGCAATAACAGTACCCGCTGACGATGCTGGGTGTAAGAAGGAGCACTTGGCATCAGATGTTTGGCATCATGCGGGTGGCAGCATCAGAATAGTAGCTGAGGTGGGTAGCCAAAAGAAACCTTTCTCTTTTGTCAAAGTGTTGGTGTGGCACCATGGATGATCTAGTCTAAAGCATCAGGCATTGGTGGGTGGAAATCCTGGCTGATCCACGCCTGATTCATCTTGACAAAGGTCAGTCTCTCCACATTTTGGGTGGACAGGCGAGTTCTTATTGGGGTAACTATGGCCCCCGCCGCACTAAACACCTGCTCTGATGCCACACTACTGTACGGGCAGGACAGCTATTCCAGGGCAAACTCTGCAAGTTGCAGCCACAAATCCAGTTTGGCTGCCTAGTAGTCCAGCAGATCTTCAATGATGGCTGGCAGGGTGCACTCCAATTATGCAACCATCTGCTGGTTCAGGTTCTGCTCTACATCTAGCTGCTGCTGGTGAGTAGTTTCTTAACTATGCGGGTGAAGGAAGCTGCTCATCAGCGACTCTAGACTCAGGCTGCTCCTGATGGAGCTGGTACTGCTTCTGCCACCCCTCCCCAGCATCCATGGCAGTGGAACGTGAGCGCTGAGGGCTTCCCCGGTAAGACCTGCGAGAGGATGGACGATGGCGCAGGATGTCTCTATAGTAGTTTAGTTTGTCCTCCCTCTCAGCGGGTATAAAAAAGGCCCCCATTTTGGACCGGTAGCAAGGGTCCAACAAGGTGGAGAGCCAGAAGTCATCCCTCTGCCAAATAGTGACTATTCGGCTGTCACTACGCAAGCGAGCATGCATCAGGCCATTTGTGCAAGTGACTTGGGGGGACTCCCTGCCTCCATCTCCACTTTATAATGCTATGGTGTGTCTGGTTCCTCTGCCTCATCTTCCTCATCACCCTGTAGCTCCTCTGGCTGCTCCTCCTCTCCTGTGACCTGTGTAGAAAAACCACTCATTTCACTACACATTGCTTGTGCTCCAATGTCCTCCTCCTCCAGTTCAGCCCCCACAGGGCTCATTTGGCCGTGAGATCTAGGCGCCATGTCTCCAGTCCCCTGACCAGCCAGATTTACCAGCATCTGTTCCAGGACATGAAGCAGTGGAATGACATCGTTCATCCAGTAGTCCTAGCGATTGACAAATAATGTGGCCTCCTCAAAGGCCTGAGCATACGGCAGGTGTCACGCATGAGCTGCCACTGGCTAACATCGAAGTTACACAGGGGAGAACTCCTGTCCACTTGGGTCATCAAGAAATTGTTTATGGCCTTTCTCTGTTCGTAGTCAGTCCAACATATGGAGGTTGGAATTCCAACGGGTGGAAACGTTGCATATCAGCCTATGTTGGGGGATGTCGTTCTGCCACTGCAGCTCAAGGAGGGTGTGCTTGGCGGTGTACGAGTGGCTGAAGTTCATGCAAAGTTTCCTGGCCATTTTTTAGGATGTCTTGCAGATGGGTGAAAGAATTCAGGAACCGCTTGACAACCAGATTGGACACGTGTACCATGCAGGGCGCATGGCTCAGCCCTCCTTGACGCAGCGCCAACACCACATTCTTCCTGTTGTCGGTCACCATGGTTCTGATTTTCAGTTGTTGCGTAGAAAGCCAGGATTTTATTTCTTGATGAAGGACACGGAGCAGTTCCTCCCCTGTGTGACTTTGTTCGCCCAAGCAAACAAGGTGCAGAAAAGCGTGACACCACCGTACATATGGTATGTTGGAGGGGCACAGTGAATTCTCCCTGCATTGGATGCTGAGGACACGTTGAAGGATGAGGAGGCAGAGGCGGACATTGTCGCAGGACCAACGGCGTGAGAACGTGTAGGTGAAAGCTGCGTCACCTGGCCAAGTTGCTGGTGTGGCTGTGCAGGAACCACATTCACCCAGTGGGTCGTAAAGGACATGTATTGTCCCTGACTGTAGTTACAGCTCCACACGTCGGCGCTGCCCTGCACTTTGGCAGACTGGCCCACCTTATGTTCCACATGTGTGTGCAGGGATGGTACTGCCTTTTTGGCAAGGAAATGATGGCTTGAGACTCTCCACCTCGGCTTGGCACAAGCCATCAGTTCTCTGAAAGGTGCAGAGTCCACCACTTGGAAAGGGAGGGACTGCAGCACAAGCAACTTGGACAGGAGCACGTTCAGCTTCTGCGCCGTTGGATGAGTGCACGCATACTGTTGTCTCTTGGCAATGACTTCGGTGATCGATTGCTTACGGAATGACTGATGAGGAGTGGGGGGTCGAGGAGCAGGAGCACCAGGACCGGCAGATGATGGGAAGGACAGACAGCTCCCTTCGGCTGAGATGGTGGAGCCTTGACTGCCTGAAATTGGCTGTGCGCCACTGGGTGATGCCGTGGTTGCTGAGGGAGGCTGGACCACCACATCGGAGCCACGTTTCTCCCAGGCCACTTTATGGTGACGCTGCATATGTGGACGCAGGGCCGTGGTGCCAACATTGGCACCCTGGCCACGCGTCACCTTCTGCCCACAGATCCTACATATGGCCATATTTGCCTCCTCCGGTGGCTTAACAAAAACTGCCACACCGCCGAGTAGGTGATTTTACACCCAACACTATGCCGATTCCTCCGTGAACCTGTGCACCGTCTCCTCCACATCTTGGCTGGGCAGTAGCTGCTGACTGTCTTCTATTAGCTCGTCCTCACTGTATAGTGGAGCTCAGCCCACAGCATACAACACTTCTCTGGCTGAGGGAACAGAAAAGGACAGAGGCAGGTTGAGGACAGGAGAGGGCACAGGGCCTGCTTCCAGGCCATGCCAACTAAGGGTTGTGTTTGACGAACCCGCTGACTCTTGGCTGGGGGTGTCTGATGTCTCTTGCGACAAAGTCCAGATCAAGTCAAACATTCAAGAACTGCTGGGTTGCTGGTCAAGACACGACTGCTAGATGATACTGGGAGCTCAGGCCTCTCGAAGTGACCCCTGCTGCCATGGCCCATTACTATGCTGAGACCACTGCCTGCTCCAGAAACATTTAGGTCTCTGTCACTCCCCTGTCAGGGCCTGGAACTTCTCTGTCTGACATAGGCCTCATGCACATGACCGTTGTTTGGGTCCGCATCCGAGCCGACGTTTTGGCGGCTCGGATGCGGACCCATTCACTTCAATGGGGCCACAAAAGATGCGGACAGCACTTCCGTGTGCTGTCCGCATCCGTGGCTCCATTCCGCGGCCCCGCTAAAAAACCAAACATGTACTATTCTTGTCCGCGCTTTGCGGACAAGAATAGGCATTTATATTGCTGGCACCGTTCCATAAATTGCGGAAGGCAACATGAGCGGCTTCCGTTTTTTGTGGATACACGGTTTGCAGACCGCAAAAAACGGCACGGCCGTGTGCATGAGGCCATACTGTTAGATCAAATAAATAAATCGGAAATTAAAACACCCCAAAAAAGTCTGTAATTTTTTCACTTCACCACACAACGGCTAATAAGCATTTTTATTCCCACTAATAACAGCCAAAGACTGCTTTAGAACATATAACGGCACCGCACAAGGGCAAATAAGACATAGAAATATTTCCTTGTAATAACCCCTGTTAATGGCGGTATCACACAGCACCTGCACCCTAATAATTTGCTGGAATTACAGAGCTGTATGATGGCAATGTGGATCCGCAGTCCGTGCAGCAAGGTGTAATAGGATTGTTCCACCCAGGCTGTAACCTCCCCGACTGAACCCTGTTCTACATAAACGCTGTGGATGATTCCTCCCTATCCTTTCCCTGCACCTTGAATAATCTTTCCCTGCACTTGTAAATAGTTTTTTCAGCACAATGAAGTTTTTCCTAGCACTGTCCCGCCTTCCCAGAGTTCCTTGCTCCATGTCATCAAACGTGCAGCCGCCATTTTTGGAAAAAATGCGATTCGTTACCACGAAGCGCCAGGAAATTTGGCTTCGGTGCAAATAGAATTTTTCCTGAAATTTCGGATCGAATTCCACTTCGTCAGCTTCGATTCGCTCATCTCTAATAATTATATATCCATGTGCAATCTGCTCTTAAGCAATGCAGCGCTGCCGGTGTAGACAGTGTGAACTGGACCAGAAGCTTCCGCCGTAACACGCTCCCTAAAGGAACCGGGTTCCCAGACTGAAAGGCATCCTAAATAATAAGAATACAGACATAATCACATAAGAGAATATAGATCTACTCAGGAAAATACTTTTCTAAGAAATGCTGAGAAATGCAGGGCACTCCAACATGTGGAAAATTGCGAGGAACGCTAATGGCGGTATTGCACTGCCGGATCTTTGGACAGTGCGGGCGCCGATGGGTGATAAGCCTGATTACACTGGCTGATGCAACCTGAATGCGGGAGGAACGACTCCATCCTCCCTCGCTTTCTTCTATTCATTATTGGCAGCAATGATTCCACAGGAGATGCGGCTGCTGATGCCCATCATCCAAGTGTTTGCTCATTCTTCGCTGATTGACTGCTCGACCACACGAGACAATTACTGAGCGTTCCTATAAATACTTGTCCCCAGTAACTTGAATGGTTAATCAGAGCTTTTAGGGGCTTGAAGAGGACCTTTCACTGGTCCTGACTTTACAATATTAGTACCTGGCAGTGTAGGGAACGATGAGTAGATGTCAGGGTGCTTTTTCACATTGGCTACTCCGTTCCCCCGCTGTGCCCCCTGTACTGGTTTCCCACCTGGTATGTAGAGTAATACCATCGGTACAAGGAGGAGGAGACGGCCGGGTTTCTCAATGGGCGTCTCCTTCTCCCTGGCTGTGAGCTGCCCAATCGCAGCGGAGAGCGTCACAGCCAGGGAGAAGGAGACGCCCATTGAGAAACCCGACCGTCTCCTCCTCCCTGTAACGATGCTGCTAAGTAGCATACAGGGCGGCAAAAGTGAACGGGAGGCACAGCGGGGGAACGGAGTAGCCAATGTGAAAAAGCGTCCTGACACTGCCAGGTACTAATACTGTAATGTCAGGACCCGTGAAAGGTCCTCTTTAAAGGGGTTGTGCAGACGTTAGTATTGATGAGACCCCCGCCGATCAGATACCGATGACCTCTCCTGACCATCTGCTGTGAGACACGGAGCGCAGCTTCCTCGTCATTACACTACATGTCGTCTCCTGTGGGGCAGAGGCGCAGTGTCATTCACGTGACTGGAGCGAAGGGCAGTGTAATGAAGAGGAAGCAGCGCTTGTACGGAGCGTCACCTCCTCTTCATACAGCTGATCGGCGGGGGGGCTGGGTGTCGGACCCCTGATCAGATACCGATGACCTCTCCTGACCATCTGTGACAGGAACAAGAGACAAGATCTAAGAGGCAGGAAATAACTTCCACATATCAGAGAGGGGAGGATGGGAGTCCTACCAGAAAGCGCTGACTGTTATCCCAGCTGAGAGGAATACAACTCCCAGCATGTTCAGCCTGTTATTATGTGATATCAGAGAACAGTACAGGAGGAGGTAGGAGAGGACTACAACTCCCAGCATGTCCAGCCTGTTATAATGTGATATCAGAGAACATTACAGGAGGTAGGAGAGGACTACAACTCCCAGCATGTCCAGCCTGTTATTATGTGATATCAGAGGACATTACAGGAGGAGGTAGGAGAGGACTACAACTCCAAGCATGTCCAGCCTATTATGTGATATCAGGGGACATTACAGGGGGAGGCAGAAGAGGAGAGGACTATAACTCCCAGCCAGGGGCGTAGCTAAAGGCCCATGGGCCCTGGTCCAAGGGTTCAGCTTGGGCCCCCCCCCCCCTTCACTCAGTGTTTTGTGGCTAGAGAAGTACAGTAGACCCCCCCATGCCAAATTCTTGACCTAACCCCTTCCCTCCAGACAGAGCTATAACTTGACCAGCATGCACTTTCTATAATACTGGTGTCTTTCTATAATACTGGTATCTTCTTATGTGGCACAAGGGTCTTTGGGCCCCCTCAGGCTCCTGGGCCCGGTAGCGACTGCTACCTCTGCACCCCCTTTAGCTACGCCCCTGCTCCCAGCATCTCCTTCACTCGATAAATCTCTATCCATTCTCCATTTTCTTTTACTTCATACAAAGCTCCGCCCCTCCTGATCACATGAAAGTGACATCATCACAGGTCCTTTCCTACTACTTCTCTCCATTGCAGAGCTCCGCCCCTCCTGATCACATGACAGTAACATCATCACAGGTCCTTTCCTACTACTTCTCTCCATTGCAGAGCTCCGCCCCTTCTGATCACATGACAGTGACATCATCCCAGGTCCTTCAGCTCTTGCAGTGCAGCAGATACAGAGCAGGTCCTGGTCGGTAGTCACTGCTGTGGTGTCTGGAGCCTCTTCTTCTCTCTGGTATCAGCCATTTCTCCAGAATCCCCCTTTATCCCTGGCGCTGGGGGCTCTGAGAAGCGGGGTCTCTCCAGGAGCAGTAAGTGCGGTTCTGGATCTCACTAATGCTCTTGTCCCTGGAGGATTTCCAGCCTCTCCTCATAAAGGCGCCTGCAGTACTAGAAGCCTCCAGCTCTTCCAGTTCTCTCCTCTTCTCCTGAATGACCACCAAGGATGGACATGAAGGAGATCAGCAGAAGAATATTAGACCTCACCTTGGAGATCATCTCCCTGCTGAGCGGAGAGGTAAACTTTTCTAGATTTCTCTCCTCTTTATTGTATTCTGTAACAAGTCAGACATCGGGAAGGAAAATCCATCATAGGAAGTGATAGGAAGAGTCCAGGGTCCTGGAGAACGGCCTCCAGACCTTCCAAGTGACAGAGAACCTGAAGATCAGCCACCAGTATGGTCAGTGATGGATCAAGGAGACCAATAGTCATGTTGTAGGAGCCATGAGAAGGTAAGTAGGCACGTTGTACCCAGGAGGAGAGGAAGCAGAGGAGGAGATGGCCGGAGTGTGGCCTGGAGGGAGGATTTCTACCACTAGTCTGACATCTAGATGATACTGGACTACAACAAGGAGGCCTCCACTACGTCTAGAGCAGTGATGCCCAACCTACGGCCCGTGGGCCAAATGCAGCCCGCGAAGCCATGTCATGCGGCCCGCTCAGTAACAGGACTTTATCAGCGCAGGGCGCGCTGCGAACGGTACAGGCAGCAAAGCGATGCTGCCTGTGCCTGCAATCTCCCCGCCAAGCGGCGCCTCCTAGCTAATTTATCTTCTATAAATCTTCAATAATACAGAGGCAAGTGCAGTGAATAAATTAGCTAGGAAGTGGCTCTGGGTGGGGGAGGATATCTGTGGATGACACTGAGGGGAGGATATCTGTGGATGACACTGAGGGGGGATATCTGTGGAGGACACTGAGGGGGGATATCTGTGGATGACACTGAGGGGGGATATCTGTGGAGGACACTGAGGGGGGATATCTGTGGAGGACACTGAGGGGGGATATCTGTGGAGGACACTGAGGGGGGATATCTGTGGATGACACTGAGGGGGGATATCTGTGGATGACACTGAGGGGGGATATCTGTGGATGACACTGAGGGGGGATATCTGTGGATGACACTGAGGGGGGATATCTGTGGATGACACTGAGGGGGGATATCTGTGGATGACACTGAGGGGGGATATCTGTGGATGACACTGAGGGGGATATCTGTGGAGGACACTGAGGGGGGATATCTGTGGAGGACACTGAGGGGGAGATATCTGTGGAGGACACTGAGGGGGAGATATCTGAGGGGGGGGATATCTGTGGATGACACTGAGGGGGGATATCTGTGGATGACACTGAGGGGGGATATCTGTGGATGACACTGAGGGGGGGGATATCTGTGGATGACACTGAGGGGGGGATATCTGTGGAGGACACTGAGGGGGGATATCTGTGGATGACACTGAGGGGGGATATCTGTGGATGACACTGAGGGGGGATATCTGTGGATGACACTGAGGGGGGATATCTGTGGAGGACACTGAGGGGGGGGATATCTGTGGAGGACACTGAGGGGGGGATATCTGTGGAGGACACTGAGGGGGGGGGATATCTGTGGAGGACACTGATGGGGGATATCTGTGGAGGACACTGATGGGGGATATCTGTGGATGACACTGGGGGGGATATCTGTGGAGGACACTGAGGGGGGATATCTGTGGATGACACTGAGGGGGGATATCTGTGGATGACACTGAGGGGGGATATCTGTGGATGACACTGAGGGGGGATATCTGTGGATGACACTGAGGGGGGATATCTGTGGATGACACTGAGGGGGGATATCTGTGGATGACACTGAGGGGGGATATCTGTGGATGACACTGAGGGGGGATATCTGTGGATGACACTGAGGGGGATATCTGTGGAGGACACTGAGGGGGAGATATCTGTGGAGGACACTGAGGGGGGGATATCTGTGGATGACACTGAGGGGGGATATCTGTGGATGACACTGAGGGGGGGATATCTGTGGATGACACTGAGGGGGGGATATCTGTGGATGACACTGAGGGGGGGGATATCTGTGGAGGACACTGAGGGGGGATATCTGTGGATGACACTGAGGGGGGATATCTGTGGATGACACTGAGGGGGGATATCTGTGGATGACACTGAGGGGGGATATCTGTGGATGACACTGAGGGGGGATATCTGTGGATGACACTGAGGGGGGATATCTGTGGAGGACACTGAGGGGGGGATATCTGTGGAGGACACTGAGGGGGGATATCTGTGGAGGACACTGAGGGGGGGGGATATCTGTGGAGGACACTGATGGGGGATATCTGTGGAGGACACTGATGGGGGATATCTGTGGATGACACTGGGGGGGGATATCTGTGGAGGACACTGAGGGGGGATATCTGTGGATGACACTGAGGGGGGGGATATCTGTGGATGACACTGAGGGGGGGATATCTGTGGATGACACTGAGGGGGGGATATCTGTGGATGACACTGAGGGGGGATATCTGTGGATGACACTGAGGGGGGGATATCTGTGGAGGACACTGAGGGGGGATATCTGTGGAGGACACTGAGGGGGGATCTAGGCAGGGGTGTGGGGATGTTGGGGTGGGAGGTCTGGAAGGGGTGGGAGGTCCGATAGGTATGTGGGGGTGGGAGATCCGGGAGGAGGGGGGCCCATTATTTTTTTTGCAATGGGGCCCAGTTATTTCTAGCTACGCCCCTGATTGGTGAGATTGGGCGGGCACTGAAGCGATAGAGCGCCCTGCTGTAAGAGAAGCCGGCGGGAAATGAAAGGAGGAGGGGCCAGCTCCTGGTGGTGTCGGGCACACTGCGCAAGCATGGCTGTGGAGGATCTGACTAAAGCCTAAAGACCAGACATCAGGGTAGACCTGCAGAAGAAGGTGATAGCGCAGTATGTGATGTATACATGTGTGTAATGTATGTAGTGCAGTGTGTGATCATCACATATTACACACATGTATACATCACATGCCCCCTCACAGTAATAATGCCAAGATATGTGCCCTCTTCACAGTAGTAATGCTCACACGTGCCCCCTCACAGCATTTGCATTTCTTTCTGGCAAAGCTACCTGTTTCCGGCTCGTGAAATTTATACCAAGTCTAGTGCGGCCCTCAGACGAAAAATGGTTGGGCACCACTGGTCTAGAGGAAAGAAGGTTTCTCCACCAACATAGAAGAGGAGTCTTTACTGTAAGAGCAGTGAGGCTATGGAGCTCTCTGCCAGAGGAAGGGGTCATGGGGGATTCTCTAAAAGAGTCCTGGAGGGACAAACAGGGGGGCACTGTGCTATCTGAGATCAGATGGTACACACGCAAATCTAGTTTTAAAATGCAAGAATTTATTCCAAAATTATATTTACATAAAACACAATAATTGCTAAAACCTAGGTCGACCTAGTATTCCATATAAAACATACAAAGCATAGAATATTCATATAATGCAAATAAAGCTTCTAGAAACAATAAAAATCAATCAATATGACCTTGTAATATTCAATGAGATGATGGGGGTTATCCCCATAGTGTGTATCCCCAATCAGTGGAGAGAGACGGCTTTCTTTTTTGTTGGAAATGGCTTATAGTTCAACTGCTGCAATAAAATATCCGAATGCTTAAATTTAAAATAATTGTGCAATATTTGGTAATGTCGTCATAATGTTCCTATATCCAGGCAAACATAAATGGTGCTATTCCCAATATATGTCTTACCCACAGTCTTAATGATTAAATCTACATCCGCCCAATGAGAAGTCATTCCTTCCAACATCGTCACTATTACTTGATGGATTGCTATGTCAAGAATAATCCTACCAAGTGTACGTTCCCGCTCCTTTGGATATGATGCTTCTCTCACTTGTAGCCGCGCTGTACCGCTCTTAGGTCTGTGTGTCCGCCGGTTGCTGCGCAAGATGGCGCGTGGCGTCCCACGTGGTCTGGTTCTTTCACCCGGTCTCTCTTCAGCCCGTCTGGATACTATGCGGCTGCGGTCCTTTGCTGGTAAGTTGACTTGCCTGCCAGCTACTCGATGGTCCGCAAGTTCCAAGATACACACCGCTACCAGATCAGAGGGTTTGGGCTGGAGACCGGAAAAATGTTCATATGCGTTACACCAAGTCAGAAATCGAGGTTGTTATCGGCACTGGCCATGTTGGTGGAGTACTCGAAACAGTGCAACAAGGAACACAGGTCTCGCATGGAGGCCCAGTCATTGGTGGTGAAGTGGTGATGTTCCGCAGTGCGACTGACCCGTGCGTGCTGCAGCTGAAACTCCACTATGGCCTGCTGCTGCTCGCACAGTCTGTCCAGCACGTGCAAGGTGGAGTTCCACCTGGTGGCCACATCGCATATAAGGCGGTGAGCAGGTGCCAACTGTGGTCTTTCAGCAGGAGACTGGGTGGGAGACAATGTGAAGGAACTGGATCCACTGTCAGCAACCCAATCTACTATCGCCTGTACTTGTTCTGGCCTCACCATTCGTGGAGCAGCATTAGGCCCGACCAAATGCCGCTGCAGGTTCTGTCGCCTACTTGCACCTGAGGAAGGGGTTTCACTTGTGCGTGTAGCTGGCACAGATCGACCACATCCTCTCCCTGCAACAGGAGCTCCACCAGTAGCACCACGACCTGGGCCACGTCCCTTATTTGACTCTCTCCTCATATTTTTCTAATTTAGGATCTTGCCCTAAATGGGTGTTTAATTAATAGTAGAATAGAACGACAGTATGTGCAGGGTGTATCTCACACGGCCTGAACCAGACTAGGCCTCAATAAAAGATTGTTTTGCCCAAAATGGCTGTATTTTAAATGCCTGATTCAAACCCCTGTATGTAGAGGAAGTATCTCATACGGTCTGAACCAGTGTAGGCATGAAGTAAATATTTCTTTGCCAAAAATGGCTGTATTTCAATTCCCTGATTCAAACCCCTGTATGTAGAGGTGGTATCTCACAGGGCCTGAACCAGTGTAGGCCTGAATTCAATATTGGTGCACCAAATGGCGGTATTTAAAATCTCTGAATATAACCCAAATGTATTAAGAGTGTATCTCACAATGACATCTGCATCAAAGGCTGCCAACTAAATTTTTTGTGCCCAAACGAGTGTTTGTTTAACAACTGAATTTGACAGCAGTATATAAGCCTGTAATTTCACACGTGCTGATGCTGCAAGGCCTGAAAATAGTGTTTTTTGTCAAAAAAGTGTGTTTTCTAAACCCCAGAAAATGATGGGTGTATTTCTTGCTTACATTGCACACTGACTAATCCAGATGTTGTAGGTTGTCCAAAAAATTGTGATTTGCAATGTCTCAAAAGCTCAGATGCAGTGCTGGTGCACTGAGCTTGCATAAAATGGCCGTCGCCACCCACCTAACTAACAGAATTTTTTATTTTTTTTTGGGTCAATGGCCTCAAGGCAGGGTAAAACGATTGTGTCCTGCACACACAACGATTTCTCTGTAGATCGCTGAGTTAGATTCTCTTCTATTCTCTCCCTGAAATCACAAGTCCAGCAGCATCCTCTCCCTATACTAGTAACAGCAGAGTGACGTGCAGCGCTACGTGACTCCAGCTTATATAGGGCCTGGGTCACAAGCTGCTCTGGCCAATGCTCTATGCTCGAGTCTCCTCCCCGCACGTTTTTCGGCTGCTAAGCAGCCAATAAACATGCAGGTAAATACTGCCATCACTGTAATGCCAGTAGCCATGTTGGTACCAGTACAGTGATTGGCTGGCCGGAACGCGTCATTGGGTGCTATATAGCCGTGATGCTGATGGTGCACGCAGAGGCCGTGGCCCTGGGCACAGCGAAACTGTGTCTGCTGCCAGAGCACAAGAAACACACTCGCCCACGATACCTAGCTTTATGTCCCAGTTTGCAGGGCGGCGCAGGACAACGCTCTTGAAGTCAGCCCAGTGCGAGAAGGTGGTCGGTTGGATATATTCTAAATTTTTTACTCGAAAAATCGGCAAGGTAATGATTGTGTGAATATTCGAGAATTTGCGAATATTTAGAATATAGTAATATATATTCGTAATTTTGAATATTTTAGATTTTTTTTAAAAATCAGTACACATGATCCCTTTCTGCTTCTTGCTTGTGGGCCAATGAGAAGGCTGCAATATCTTCGACTTTAGGAGTAGGGTTAATTGCGAATTTTCTTAATGAGAATTTTCGTAACGAGAGTCAATGAGATCGTGAAAACTTCGATCCAATGGTATATTCTAACCCTCAGGCGTTCCCATGGTCTGAGTTTTCACTATATCATTGGCCCACAAGCTAGAAGCAGGGAGGGATCATGTGTACTGATTTAAAAAAAAATATGAATATATATCACTATATTCTAAATATTTGCGAATTCTCGAAGTGCCGATATCCACGATAAAAATTAGCAATTCAAATATTCGTGATCAACACTAGTGCTGGCCTGCCCTGCCGCCAGCGTTTTGTCTGAGCGTGTATTTAGTGCTGCTGGTGGCATTATAACAGATAAGCGTATCCGCCTGTCAAACGAAAAAAAAGCTGACTTCTCGACTCCACCAGAGGAAAGCGGATGAACATAAAGGCACTTTACATGTGGTGTTTTTAATGTAGTTTATAGACTCCTCCTCCTCTTCCGTCATATCAGCATGCATTGCTTATTTGTCACATATAATGCCCTCGCATATATGGCCTTCGAATAGAATTTTTAAGAGGGTCCACTCACCAGCAGGCCCTCACATCTAATTTTTTACAGGGTTCGCTCACCTGCAGGCCCAAACCTAAAATCTTTTCCAGGGTCAGTTCACCTGCAGGCCCGCAACTCAATGTGAATAAGGCCCTCCTTTATGTGATATACAGGTTGTATCGGAGTGCCTCTTGTATTTTTTGGCAGCACTTGCACTTTATATACAAGTAAATATACAGGAAAGAATGTTTTCAATCAATTTTTCCTATAAAATTGATTTTTTACTTTGGTTGTCTGCGTAAAACCTTAATTAGATTATGGGCCTGGTGATCACTTTAAGGCCTTTTAAGCAGCAGCAGCAGCATGGTGATAAAAATGAGTGGCAAGGTGACACAGTGTGGAGATGGCAGCATGAGGAGGCCACATTGTGGCACAATGACAGAGTCTGGATAAAAGACTAAAGCCACAGATTGTAGAGATGCAGGTGAAAACAAATCTGTAGAGCTGTATGACGGTCACCTGCAGATTAATGCAGCCATCAAAATCAAGTTGGGATTGTCAGTTCCACCTCAGCTCACCTGCAGGCCCGCGACTCAAATTTTTAACAGGTTCAGCTCCCACGCAGGCCCGAATCTAACATCTTTTACAGGGTCAGCTCACCTGCAGGCCCGCAACTCAAATCTTTTACAGGGTCAGCTTACCCGCAGGCACTCGCATATAATGTTTTACAGGGTCAGCTCACCTGCAGGCCCGCAACTCATGCTACCTTGCTTTGAAGTAGTAGCCGTAGCCATTTATCAGGCTCCCTCTCCGAAATCGAACAATGATTCCCCATGTTAGGCGCGTAAAAGAACAGCAAAAGTTGATAGGGAAGATATCAAAATGGATCGTGGACATCACGGGGACGTGCGATCTGACAGAAGTTATCTAGAGTCAACAAAGCAGCAGCAGGGCCTCTCCTGTATAACATTTCCTCATCCAAAATACCCCAGTGACATTCCCTGTAATTTTTTATTTCTCATTCCAATAACGGGGAATCTTAAGAGTCCTGTATTATTATTTATCGTCACTACCTCCCCGAGTCAGGAGTGTGTGAATTGCGCGCCCCCCGCTTGCCTTCCTTGGATGTGGTATTCGTTTCTCAGGCTCCCTCTCCGAAATAAAACACTGATTCCCCGTTACTAATAGTTTACAATGGTTTTCAGCTGAAAATGACATCGAAAGTTGATAGGCCTGACATTCGAATGGATCGTCGCTGTAACACGTGTTAACTAGAGTCACCAAAACGGCAGCAGGCCCTCGCCCCTAATGTATTAGATGGTCAGATCAGCAGGCCCTTGCTACTAATGTTTTTGAGGGTCGCCAGCAGGCCATCAATCATAATTTTTTAAGGGTGTGTATGATGCCCTCCTTTATGTGATATACAGGTTGTATCGGAGTGCCTCTTGCTTGTAATTTTTGGCAGCACTTGCACTTTATATACAAGTAAATATTCAGGAAAGAATGTTTTCTATAATTTTTTCCTCTAAAATCAATATTTTTTTTTCTCCTTGGTTTTGTGCGCACTATTCGGACAACATAGTCCAAGATGCATCCGGACATCCTCCCCATGCTGTTACAGAACCATTTCGGTGGTGTTACCAAAAATTTCTGACATTTCCTTATGAACCAGGCACCCTCCCCTCTTCAGAGCAGGGGGTGCCTGGTTTAATGCTCGGGTTCTCCCATTGACTTCCATTATACTCGTGTGCTCGAATATCACGATGTGTTCGACCCGAGCACTGCGGCCCTCAATCAACACTACTTAGCATTGTATCATGTAACTCTGAGAGGGTTATATAATCCAAGTGTGAATAGGGTCAAAGAACATGTGAATGTACCACACCCAAACGAATCCAGTGCAAGCTTTTCAATTAACCATTTTTTTGAAAGGTCGCTGCTCCATTTAGGATCGGACACCATATAAAAGGAGGTTTAAACAAATCACTGCTAACCACTGAGGAAGGGGAATGGTCCCCGAAACGCGTTTGGTGTATAGCAGTGAAAATAACCAGAGACTTTGATCCGTGCCCCGCTAACTGCGTCTGTCCCGGACAACTTGGTGTAACGCATGTGAACATGTTTCCGGTCTCCAGCCCAAACCCTCTGATCTGGTAGCGGTGTGTATCTTGGAACTTGCGGACCATCGAGTAGCTGGCAGGCAACCCAACTTTACCAGCAAAGGACCGCAGCCGCATAGCATCCAGACGGGCTGAATAGAGACCGGGTGAAAGAACCAGACCATGTGGGACGCCACGCGCCATCTTGCGCAGCAACCGGTGGACACACAGACCTAAGAGCTGTACAGCACGGCTACAAGTGAGAGAAGCATCATATCCAAAGGAGCGGGAACGTACACTTCATAGGATTATTCTTGACATAGCAATCCATCAAGTAATAGTGACGATGTTGGAAGGAATGACTTCTCATTGGGCAGATGTAGATTTAATCATTAAGACTGTGGGTAAGACATATATTGGGAATAGCACCATTTATGTTTGCCTGGATATAGGAACATTATGACAACATTACCAAATATTGCACAATTATTTTAAATTTAAGCATTCGGATATTTTATTGCAGCAGTTGAACTATAAGCCATTTCCAACAAAAAAGAAAGCCGTCTCTCTCCACTGATTGGGGATGCACACTATAGGGATAACCCCCATCATCTCATTGAACATTACAAGGTCAAATTGATTGATGTTATAGTTTCTATAAGCTATATTTGCATTATGTAAATATTCTATGCTTTGTATGTTTTATATGGAATACTAGGTCGACCTAGGTTTTAGCAATTATTGTGTTTTATGTAAATATAATTTTGGAATAAATTCTTGCATTTTAAAACTAGATTTGCGTGTGTACCATCTGATCTCAGATAGCACAGTGCCCCCCTGTTTGTTCTTTCAAATTGCCTCTTTTCTGAACGACATTGGGTGTGTCAAGGGGTGAGCAGCGGTCCATTTTTTCACTGATTGGTGAGCCACTATTACTATACCTTAATAATATTCCAGCTTCTAGTGACTAGATTACTGGAGATGGGGCCATGATCCAGGGAGGGATTCTGAGTGTAGATCTGGAGTCAGGAAGGAATTTCTTTCCCTAAGTGTCTCTCTCCATCCACAGGATTTCACCATAGTGAAGAAGACATCGGGGGTGACTCTCATCCTCCATGAGTCAGGAGGGTGGAGCAGGACCCCCATCACAGAGCCTCCCCCCCTGATACATGAGCAGAAGATCCTAGAACTCACCCACAAGATGATTGAGCTGCTGACTGGAGAGGTGACACTGCTGGGAATGCTGGGAAATTCTCCAGTAACAGCACTGGAGGGGTCTGGGTAATGACGGTGTCATTGTGTTGTCAGTTTCCTGTAAGGTGTCAGGATGTGGCGGTATATTTCTCCATGGAGGAGTGGGAGTACATAGGACACAAAGATCTGTACAAGGAAGCCATGATGGAGGTTCCCCGGCCTCTGACATCACCAGGTAAGAAGAGATCTACCTAATTATAGAGGTGTACGGGTCCCCTGGATACTACTCCCATCATCTCATCATGATATATATAATATTCTGCTTGTGTCTCCACAGATGGATCCAGGAGGAGAAATCCCCCCGAGAGATGTCCCCGTCCTCTGTATTTCCAGGACTGTCCAGAGGAGAAGCTCCCAGAGAACAATCGGGTAGATGGAGCTTAAGTCTCACCAGAATCTGACCAGAAAGTGATGGAACCAAAGATCATTTACATTTTCTTCTTTAGGATGAAAATGTGATGGCTATTAAGGCTGAGGTTAAAGCTGAAGCAGAAGAGGAGATGAAGTTATGGGACGATCAGCAGTGTAAGGAGGGGGGCTGTCATGAGTCACCTGGATACTACTTCCATCATCTGATCATCACATATAATCAATCTGTCTCTGTCCCTGTGTGTTTCCTACAGATGGTCTCGTAGAAATAAATCCCCCCGAGAGCTGTCCACGTCCTCTGTATTCCCAGGACTGTCCAGAGGAAAAGCTCCCAGAGAACCATCTGGTAGATGAAGCTTAATTTTGACCAGAATCTGACCAGAAAGTGATGGAACCAAAGATCGTTTTACATTTTCTTCTTGTTTAGGATGAAAATCTGATTGATATTAAGGCTGAGGTTATAGAAGAAGTGGAGAAGATGGATTTATGGGGCGATCATCAGTGTAAGGAGAGGAGACATCATGTCTATTTTGAGGGTCACATAGATGCAATTCCCATCACCTTATCACCACATGTAATATTCTATTCTGTCCCTGTGTTTTTCCTACAGATGCACTCAGAGAAAGAAATCCCCCCGAGAGTTGTCCTCGTCCTCTGTATTCCCAGGACTGTCCAGAGGAGAAGCCCCCAGAGAACCATCAGGTAGATGGAGCTGAGCCCTATACACATCTATATAGGGGGGTCCTGCAGTCATAGAGGGGTCATAGATGGTGGAGGTCTCTTATGTGGATCTGTTAGATTTCCCACCTGTCTGCTGTATTGTACTGAATTGTTACAGATGACAAATCAGGGGGAAGATCTGACTGATATTAAAGTGGAGGATGAAGAAAAGCGGTTGATGGGCGATCCCCTGTGTAAGAGTGAGGTGGAGGAGGACATTCCAGTCCATGTGACCACAGGTATGGAATAATGAATGGAGCAAGGTAATTGGGAGGTTTCTTCAGGTGAGTGTCACAGTACCTCCCGTGTCAGAGGTCAGAAGATCTGGAAGGCTGGCTGCACGTGGGGTTAACTGACAACCTCTTGATTCTCAGTGTTGTTGTTTTATAATGACCACACCTCCGGTCAGGTGCAGCCTTGTAGTCATTACTGCTTCCCCTATTTAGTTTTGTCTCACATTCCTATCCATGAGGTTAATATGCTCTGCCTGGACTTGGAAGAATTGGTGTGTGGACCTTTGCTGTGTGTTCCTGCTCATCCATTCTCTATCAGATAAGTTGTATTGCTATTTGTATTTGGTTGTTCCCTTGTGCTTTATTGTTTCTAGGCCTCAGGGAGACGCTGGTTCATTCACCTTGGAAGGAACTAGTTGTCTCAGTCCCTGTCACTACCTTAGGGCATTTTAGGGCTCCTAGGGTTTAGGTTCCGTTGTATGTATTTTCCCACCATCCGGATTTTTACATACTGACAGGAGTCAGGGCCAGGTTTAGGGGATTCCTAGGAGGTGACCGTTCTCCTCTCCATAGCCTTGAGGCCTAGTACTTTGTCATTCTCCATCTGTTGTTGTTCTGTGTTCCTCCCCTTCCCGTTATCCGTGACATTATCAACCGCTCAAAAAAACACCATTGTGTGTGTATCAGTGCGACTATGGATCCCATTTCTGCACTGGTCAGACAACTCCAGGGGCTGTCTCTAGAGGTAGCCGATCTCCGCACAAAAGTCTCAAAGATCCAGAGACCACAGGCATCTGGTTCAGACTGCGGGAACCAGTCCTGTCCTGATCCCAAGGTGGCTCTATCAGACAGATTCTCTAAGTCAAAGAGTGGGTATAATTATTTCTTTGCTTAAAGATGACGATCAGTTGGCTCTCCGGTCGGTAGATTAATTTTTCAAAGCTTTAGGGCTTATCTATGATGACTTAGATCGGATTTCCCTGGTCGAGAACAAGTTGCGTGGCTTGCAGCAGGGAGGAAGTTCTGTGGAGACCTACTGCTCTGAATTTAGGAGATGGTCTACTGATACGGAGTTATACCCAGCTCTCCGTAGTCAATTTTGTCAAGGACTGTCTGAAAACCTGAAGGACGCCTTGACATTTCACGCAAATCCAGAGTCATTGGAGGCGGCCATGTCTCTGGCTGTGTGTATTGATAGACGCCTGAGGGAGAGATCTAAAGTTCCTCTCGCCAGGAACGTATTATCATACGCAGAAGCGGTCTCTTCTGACACTCCGGGTAAAGAGACACTCGAGCTTGCGTCTGGTGATAAGCCAATGCAATTGGGTCAGGTCACACATAGACCAGGTGGTAACAACTTTAGGGTTAAGAAAAGACTTAGCTTTTTCTGTGGTAAAAGAGGACATTTTGTTAAAGGTAACCTGTCACCGGGTGACTTATCTCAGGGACAGGACTCATCTCAGGTTAATTTGCATATGTACACAATAAAAGCACAGAGAGCTATGGGGACTGGGTATTGCAGATGTGCTAGCGGCCATCTAGCAACCCATGTCCTCAGCTCTATACACAAAATCCCGGTGACAGGTTCTCTTTAACGTATGTCCTTGTGTTAAACACCAAGGTGAAAAGGGAAGAAAAAAAATCCTAATGTGGCTAGTCCTCTTCTCACTCTTGGTAGTGTGGATGGTGAAGTTGAGAATGTACTTTTGTCTTTTACCGGTAGTACCCGATTTCTCCTGCCTGCCAAAGTGGCTAGATTCCAAAACTGTGGAAATAGAAGTATTTATTGACAGTGGGGCAAGGAATAATCTAGTGGATGGCGATGTTTGCAATTGATTCTGCTCCTCTCTCACAAATGGTGCAGGACATTCGCCTAAAGATGGGAGATTCTCATCAAGAATCTGTTTTGTGTTTTGTGTTGGAGGGTCTACCTGCTCCTCTGGTGCTGGGTTTGCCGTGGTTAACCAAGCACCAAGCATAACCCTACTATCGATTGGCAAGCGAGACAGATTCTTGATTGGTGTGATTTTTGCATAGACCACTGTCTCAGCATGTCGCTTTCTGTTGTAACCACTAAAGTAATTCCTCCTTTTATTTCAGACTTTGTTGATGTTTTCTCTGAAAGTGAAGTCCAGGAGTTGCCTCCACATCGGGAGTATAATTTCCCTGTCAACCTTATCCCCGGAGCTGGGTTGCCCATGTCTCGGTTGTATAATCTTTCTAAACCTGAAAGAGTAGCCATGCGAGATTATATCAGAGTTTGGCTAAAGGTCATATTAGACTATCTAAGTCTCCATTGGCTGCAGGATTCTTCTTTGTAAAGAAAAAGAACGTAACTCTTAGGACATGTCTAGACTTTCGTGAGCTTAACCGCTTTACTGTCCGTGATCCCTATCCCCTTTCTTTGATCCCAGATTTACATAATCAAATTATCAGTGCCAAGGTGTTCTCTAAGTTGTTTTTGAGGGGGGCATATAATCTGGTAAGGATCTTGGAAAATGGCATTTAATACCCCTGAAGGTCATTTCGAGAATTTGGTTATGCCCTTTGGGTTGACCAATGCTCCTGCTGTTTTTCAACATTTCATCAATGACATCTTTCATCATCTGGTGAGCAGATTTGTGGTGGTGTATCTAAATGATATTCTAATTTATTCTCCTGACATAGAGACGCATCAGTATCATGCGAGACAGGTTTTACAGATCCTAAGGAGAATAAATTGTATGCTAAGATGGAGAAGTGTGTACTTGCGGTCTCAGAAGTGCAATCCTCGGTTACCTACTCTCTTCTTAAGGTTTTCGTATGGATCCGGAAAAAGTCTGTGCTGTGTTGGACTGGGATCAACCGTAAAATCTGAAAGCGCTCATGTGATTTTTGGGGTTTACCAATTACTAGCGTAAATGTATCTTGAACTACTCGACTGTCGTTAAACCATTAACTGATATGACTAAGAAAGGTGCAGATTTCTCAGTCTGTTCGGATAAGGCATTACATGCCTTTTCAGCGATAAAGGAATGTTTTGCCTCGGCTCCTGTACTGGTACAACCTGATATGTCACAGCCATTCATTGTGGAAGTTGATGCATCTGAGGTGGAGGTTAGAGCAGTCTTGTCACAGGGTCCTTCTCCTAGCAAATGGCGTCCATGCGCTTTTTTCTAAAAAAAAAAACCTATCTACTGCCTAAAGAAATTATGATGTAGGTAATAGAGAGTTGCTTGCCATCAAGTTGGCATTTGAGGAATGGCGCTATTGTTTGGAAGGAACGGTTCATCCTATTACGATAATTACTAATCGCAAAAATTTGGCTTATCTGGAGTCTGCTAAACGGCAGAACCCAAGGCAGGCCAGATGGTCGCTGATTTTACCATATTTAATTTCATTGTCATCTATCTCCCTGGGATTAAGAATGTCAAGGTGGATGCCTTGTCGGTAGTTTCCTGGGGATGGGGGTGATTCAGAAGATCCGGGTCCTATCTTGTCTGAGGGGGTAGTGATATCCGCCTTATATCCCGACCTTGAGGCAGAGGTGTTGGAGGCCCAGGCACCGGATTCTTGTCCTCCGGGGAAGCTGTTTGTCTCTTCTGACAGTAGCACAAGGTGTTCGAGGAACATCACTGTACGGTTCTTGCAGGGCACCCTGGGAGTAGATCTACGATCAATCTCATCTCTCGTAGATTCTGGTGGCCAGGGTTGCATAAATATGTGGAGGGTTAGGTGTCAGCCTGTAGTGCACGTGCTAAGGTGACACATACGCGGCCTTCAGGATCTCTTCTTCCATTGTCCATCCCGTCCAGAACCTGGACTCATTTGTCCATGGACTTTATCACTGATTTGCCGACTCCTTCAGGAAAAACTGTAAATCTGGTAAGATGTCGTACTTTATAGCATTACCAGGGCTACCTAATGCTAAAACTCTCGCACAAGTTTTATTGACAACATCGTGAAGCTACGCGGCATTCCCTCAGATGTTGTGTCTGATAGCGGGACTCAGTTTGTTTCCAGATTCTGGAATGGCATTCTGCACTCGCTTGTGGGTACAATTGTCCTTCTCTTCGGCCTTTCACCCTCAATCGAACGGACAGACTGAGCGCACTAAACAGAATCTGGAGACTTATCTGAGATGTTTTGCCTCAGAGAATCAGGAGGAGCGGTCTTATTTTTTGTCTTTGGCCGAATTCGCCATAAATAACCCTAGGCAGGAGTCCACTGATAAGTCACCGTTTTTTGGAGCATATGGGTTCCATTCGCAGTTTGGCACATTCTTTGGTTCTGTGACTTCTGGTATACCTGAAGAGAAAAGATTTTCCTCTTCTTTGTCATCTAATTGGCAGAAAATTCTAAATAATCTGAAAAAGATGGGCAAGAAGTATAAACGAATAGCTGACAAGAGACGTGTGAGTGGTCCGGACCTGAGAGTGGGTAATTCTGTGTGGCTGTCCACAAGAAACATTAAGCTGAAAGTACATTCGTGGAAGCTGGGTCCAAGGTTTATTGGTCCGTATAAGATCTCTGCCATTATTAACCCGGGAGCCTTTCGTCTTGACCTTCCGCAGACTTTAAAGATTCATAATGTTTTCCACAAACCTGCTGAACTGTCTTCGCTGCCACCCCCTCCTGTCATGGTGGACGGTAATCTTGAATTTCAGATCGCCAAGATTGTGGACTCTCAAATTCTCCATAGATCCCTCCAGTATCTGGTTCATTGGAAGGGTTACGGTCCAGAGAAGAGAATGTGGGTTCCAGCAGCCAACGTTAATGCCAGTCGCCTTGTGAAAGCCTTTTACAAGGCTAATCCGGATAAGGCCGGTCCTGGGTGTCCGGAGGTCACCCATAGAAGGGGGGTACTGTCACAATACCGCCCGTGTCAGAGGTCAGAATATCTGGAAGGCTGGCTGCACGTGGGGTTAACTGACAGCCTCTTGATTCTCAGTGTTAATGTTTGGTAATGACCACACCTACGGTCAGGTGGAGCCTGTTTGTTATTAACTGCTTCCCCTATTCCCCTACTCCTATCCATGTGGTTGATATTCTCTTCCTGGACTTGGAACAGTTGGTGTGTGGACCTTTGCTGTGTGTTCCTGCTCATCCATTCTCTATCAGATAAGTTGTATTGCTATTTGTATTTGGTTGTTCCCTTTTGCTTTATTTCTAGCCCTCAGGGAGACGCTGGTTCATTCACCTTGGAAAGAACAAGTTGTCTCATTCCGTGTCACTACTTTAGGGCATTTCAGGGCTCCTAGGGCTTAGGTTCCGGTGTGTGTATTTTCACACCATCGGGGTTTATACATACTGACAGGAGTCAGGGCCAGGTTTAGAGATTTCCTAGGAGGTGACTGTTCTCCTCTCCCTAGCCATGTGGCCTAGTACTTTGTCCTTCTGTTGTTGTTCTGTGTTCCTCCCCTCCCTGTTCTCCGTGACAGTGAGGCTCCACCTTAGAGCTGCAGTGACCCCTGTGTTATGTACAGGAGCAGAGGGAGCTGTGACTGCTGATAGAAGTCCTCTCTGAGCTCTTCTCTCCATCCTCTCATGGTCCAGGTTAGGCACTCTGCTTATCAGCAGGTTTTGGGTGGCACCGGCTTCGATGAACAGCTGCAGTAATGGCAGAGGTCTAAGGAAAACCAGTTTATCTAGTTAAAGAGATTCCTTCGTGAAAATGGGGTATTTTATAAATACTTATTATAAACTGTTTTATTTTGGCCGTACTTTCCCATATTATCTCCTTGTGCCCCTATCATTAATAGTAAGTCAACGGGGCGAGAGGTGTATGGAGCAGGAACACGAGCTGTGGGTATCGGCTGTATTATAAAACCTATCCCAGTCTTTTAATCCCTTAGGTGCTGTGATCAGTAGTGCCTGTAGTATCTGAGTGGTTGTATAGGGGAGGGGCTTACTCTGCCCTCTGATCAGAGCACCCGTGGTGAACTTGCAGGGCGCTGATTGTTTGCTATGATAGCCTGTGGCCCTATGAAGGCTGAAAAGCTGATCCTAAGGCTCAGTCTGACTGGCAGCCTGTGAAAATCCCATAGACTATGATAGTATATTATTGCATTCTATGGTACAACGATCACATGTATATGTCACCTAAGGAGCCACTGAGGCACATAGTAAGATCGTCATGTCATTTTTAGCGTATAATGAACACCATAAAAACAAAACCCAAGAAACCTTGGCAGAAATGCAAGATATAGTGAATTAATTTGTGCCAAGAAAATATAAAACTTGTCCCACACAAAAATAAGCCCTCATCAGAAGTGAAAAAGGTTATGGTTCTTAGAAGGTGTTATTTTTCCTCCCCACATTCCAAGAGCCATAACTTGGAATTTTCCGGAATTTTGCTCCAATTATTATTGGAGGAAAATTTTTTTTTTTATTTACCATGTCTTGTATTTTAAAACAGGAAAAAATAGTTTGTGAGGTAAAATTTATAAAGAAACCACTAAACTAAACTGGTTTAGTTGTCCATATCAACCAGATTTCCTTCACATAAGCTTTGATAAATCTCTAAGGTAGTCTCATTATAATAGTAAGTGGAAGACTGGAATGAGTGACAGGATGATTGCACTGACATTCTCTGGAAAGGTCTAAATAAACATGGAGAGGACAGACAAAGACCACAAAATGATACTAATCAAAGCAATTAATATTGTACTAAAACTGGTCTGTATCACACACCTGGGTGAGAATGTGCTGGATAAATGTGATCGCTCTAGATACACCAGGTGAGCAGTTGGACGTGGACCTCCAGAGTAGCTCCGAGGTAGACATTTCTGTAGGCCTCTAAACCATCCTCCACCTCACCTTCTGCTAAGTGATTCACCATGTGCTTTTTTTTTATATCTAACAGAAAATTCCAATAAGAAATCTGATGGAAGGTTTATGTTATCACCAGATTATAAAGTAGAAGATGAAGATATCGGGCAGTGCTCTTTAGGAGAAAACCTCATTACCCATAATGTCCATCCAAGACTTCACAGTACAGATCTATCATATAATGCTCCTGGGCAGAAAGATGGTCACTATGGTAAATTTGGAAAACCGTTAACATATAGCTCAACAATTTTTGGGCACAGAAGAGTTGACACAGAAGAGAAGTCGTATTCCTGTTCAGAATGTGGGAAATATTTCGTATATAAATCACATCTTGTTAACCACGAGAAAATTCACACAAAAGAGAAGCCCTATTCATGTTCAGAATGTGGGAAATGTTTTAAAAATAAATCAAGCTGCTTCAAACATGAAAGAATTCACAGAGGGGAAAAGCCATTTCCATGTTTTGATTGTGGAAAATGTCTTGCTAGTAAATCAAGTCTTATTATACATAAGAAGATTCACACAGGAGAGAAGCCATTTTCATGTTCAGAATGTGAGAAATGCTTTATAAATAAAGCAGACCTTGTTATACATGAGAGAAGTCACACAGGAGAGAAACCATATTTGTGTAAACAGTGTGGCAAATCTTTTACATGTAAATCAAATATTGTGAAACATGAGCGAATTCACACAGGAGAGAAGCTATTCTCATGTTCAGAATGTGAGAAATGCTTTATATATAAATCAAATCTTGTTGAACATCAGAGATCTCACACAGGAGAGAAGCCATATTCATGCTCAGAATGCGGGAAAAGTTTTATAAATAAATCACATCTTGTTAGACATGAGCGAATTCACACAGGAGAGAAGCCATTTTCATGCTCAAAATGTGGGAAATGTTTTACAAATAAATCAAGTCTTGTTGTACATCAGAGATATCACACAGGAGAGAAGCCATATTCATGCTCAAAATGTGGGAAATGTTTTAAAGAAAATTTTTATCTTGTTTTACATGAGCAAGATCACACAGTACAGAAGCCATTTTCATGTTCAGAATGTGAGAAATCCTTTCTAGATAAATCAGCTCTTGTTATACATCAGAGATGTCACACAGGAGAGAAGCCGTATTCATGCTCAGAATGCGGGAAATGTTTTTCAAATAAATCAAGTCTTGTTAGACATGAGCGAATTCACACAGGAGAGAAGCCATTTTCATGCTCAGAATGTGGGAAATGTTTTACAAATAAATCAAGTCTTGTTGTACATCGGATATCTCACACAGGATAGAGGCCATAATCATGCTCAGATAAAAAATATATAGATAAAGACAGGCACTCACCACTTGGTATGTCTATAGAAATTATTTTATATTCATTAAAACACATAAGTATAAATATAACTAAAAATACATATATAATATACTGAGGTTCGGGATCAGCTTATATGAATGAATTCATAAAAGGATATACAGTATATACAAATCAGATTAATACTGAAAGTTGATATGTGCAAAAATATCTGCAAAAATATCTGTGTCTTGTGACTGTGAAATTAAATAAGATTGTGAAAAATAAGTACAGTTCTCCTGTAAAAAAGTCCTTCTCCAAAAAAAAAAAAAGGAATGGTGATAAGGATTAGTGTAGAAAACTTTGCAGTAACTTAATATCTTCTTGAAACTTATTTGCATACAGCGTGTATCCAATGTTATTGGTACAAGAAAGAGAAAGTCTTTCAATTTTTATCAGCATATGCCATCCACACTTACGATGATACAAGGTAACTCAAGACAGGGTTTGGCTGTTGGGGCGTCCCCCTCTTCCTCACCCCTCTTACCTTGTCTTCTAAGTGTGGCTGCCCTGAAAATTTAGCCGTTATTGCGCTTGCTGCGTCCGGTAATTATTAGTTGCTGTTTCGTGTCCTCTGGTCTCGGCGTTCCACGTGGTATACTTTCGTTTCGCCTTCCAAGTAACACTCAGCTGGAGTCGCGAAATCTCGCGATACCTTCTACCGATTTCTGTTTCGGCCGTATCCAGACCAGCGCATAAGTCTTTCTATTGACTCAATAGTCTCTTAGACTCGGCTCGGGTTTTTTTAGGTGGGTAGTTCGTCGCTCTCTCAAGGACCAGCCAGACGCGTTTCGAGGGGTCTCCCTCTTCCTCAGTGGCTATGATACGAATGCTACTACCCCCTTCTTTAAATACTCTATTTCCACAGATCCCACCCAAAACCCGACATGGACTTATCCTCTTTCAATTTCTACCAGATATAACCTCAGTATTTTTCTATAGACTATGCACCTTATACATACAAAAATTTATTTAATATAGTTTAAAAATTTATAGATTAATAAAATTCAATACAATTGATGAAATTTGTGTTAATAAAATTAATAAAATGTAGAAAAATTTATTAGGAAGTTGTGCTTAAAGAAATATTATATGAAAAATCCCATAGTGATGATTTCTGGGGAGAAAGATAGTTTCAAACACACCAGCCTGAAACCCAAAAGTAAGATGTATCCGAGACAACAAATAGGCCATGAGATGGCAGCATTTAAAAAATCTGTAGAAAATGATATAAGAAAGTTAAAAAACCAATGCAAAAATAGGAAATAATATAACAACACAAGAGATACAGGCCTTGAAACAACTACAAAAGAGTGAAAATATTACTATAAGACCTGCTGACAAAGGAGGAGCTATTGTCATTTTGGAGACACAAAAATATGAAGCAGAATGCCTTAGACAGTTGTCAGATACTGGTACATACTCCAGATTGTTGAGAGATCCAACAAGTGAATATAAGGTTGAATTGGAGAACTATGCCAGAGATGGTTGGGAAAGGGGAATCTTAAATGAACAGGAATTTAGGTTTATTAGTACCACCCACAGTAGATTACCAGTATTCTACTGTCTCCCAAAAGTACACAAAGATAAGTCTAATCCCCCAGGGAGACCAATCATCTCTGGTATAGGTTCACTAACCTCCAATCTGTCTCAATATATTGATAAACTCCTACAACCAAGTGTAAAAAAGAATTTTGCGTATATCAAAGATACGACCCAGATCATCAAAATAGTAGAGGGACTAAAATATGAAACAAACTGGATATTGGGAACTTTAGACGTTAGTTCCCTCTATACAGTTATAAATCATAATCAGGGGATACAAGCTCTAAAGAGCCAATTAAAGATACATAGTGATCTCCAGGAAAAACAAATAGATTTTGTGGCGGAGGGGGTCAAATTCATTTTGACCCATAATTATTTCTTCCACAATATGGACTGTTATCTACAGACTAGAGGAACCGCCATGGGTACCAGGTTTGCCCCCAGCTATGCTAATTTATTTATGGCACAGTGGGAATGTGAAGAGATCTTACCCAGGCTGGGGGCGGACCTGGTACTGTGGCACAGGTTCATAGATGACATCCTGTTCATCTGGAGAGGGACGAAGGATGATTTGGATGTATTTCTCAGAAATGTAGATGTCAATCCATATAATCTCAAATTTTCTGCCAACATAAGTGTAGAGAAAATAGAATTCTTAGACCTGTCAATTAGAGTGCAGAATAAACAATTGATCTGCAGTACATATCAAAAAGAAGTTTCTCGGAACAGCTATATCCTGTTCTCAAGCTGCCATCTACCAAGATGGTTGCTTGAAGTCCCCAAGGGACAATTTAAACGGATAAAAAGAAATTGTACAGATGATGCAGATTTTGAAAAGGAGGCTGAAGATATGAAAGAATGTTTTCTAATGAAAAATTATCCCAATAAAATATTAGATAAAGCACTCACAACGGTTAGGAACACACAGAGGGAAACTTTCTTTAGAGAAAAAGAGAATATAAAGGAAGGAGGAGAAACAGATCAATTTAGAATAATATTACCCTTTAGTAAGCAACACAAACAAATTGAAACGATTGTGAAGAAACATTGGCATCATCTATTGAAGGATAGACTAATAGGCCCCTTGATTAAGAGTGGCCCTCAAATTACATACACTAGGGCCCAAAACCTTTCTTTAAAGGTGGCACCAACGATTAAGAATAAAGAGAAAAAGAATATGTCTATGCAGAGCTGGTTGAATTTGAGTGGTTTTTATAAATGTGGGAAATGTGGAATATGTAAATTGACATCCTTCCCCAAGAAGACCACTGAAATCCAATCACGGGTGAACTCTTTCATATGGAAAATTAAAGAGTTCTTGACCTGCAGCTCAACCAACATTCTATACATAATAGAATGCCAATGTAAAAAACAATATATTGGGAGAACAAAACGTTCTTTAAAAAAAAGATTGTCAGAACATATCACCAATATTAGAAATGGTTATGAAAAGCACTCTCTTTCGTTGCACTACAAAGAACACCACAACAAAAACCCTGAGGGTATGGTCTTCGCAGCCTTTGAAAAAATAGAGGTACATTGGAGAGGGGGAGACCATATCTCCAGGATGTCTAGGCAGGAATCTAGACGAATTTTCGATTTCGAAACACTTATCCCACAGGGGTTGAACTCAGACTTTGAGATTTTTGGTTTCTTATAGAGAAAGGAGACGGGTGCCTTCCTCTGATGAGACATCCTGAGTGGGCTGTTAACCAGCACCAGGATCTCCCCTCCGAGTTAGGCTCCCTCTCCCCATACTACTCTACGCTCTCATTTAGGAGACTTTAGTTAAGAAAATAAGAAAAAAGAAAAAAAGAATAAAAAGAATATGGAGAATGAAAGTATCCCCTCCCTTGGGAAATAATATATATGGTATAACTAAAAAACATAAGGGGAATCAAAATCTATAAAAAACGCACACAAAACGCATGAAAAACGCATATGCGTTTTTTGAGTGTGATGCGTTTTTACTATGTCTTGAATATAGAAATACAGAGAATAACTTGAAAACAACTATATACAGTTAAAATGAAAAGTTTTTTCAGTCTGTCAACGTTTTATACATTTTATTAATTTTATTAACACAAATTTCATCAATTGTATTGAATTTTATTAATCTATAAATTTTTAAACTATATTAAATAAATTTTTGTATGTATAAGGTGCATAGTCTATAGAAAAATACTGAGGTTATATCTGGTAGAAATTGAAAGAGGATAAGTCCATGTCGGGTTTTGGGTGGGATCTGTGGAAATAGAGTATTTAAAGAAGGGGGTAGTAGCATTCGTATCATAGCCACTGAGGAAGAGGGAGACCCCTCGAAACGCGTCTGGCTGGTCCCTGAGAGAGCGACGAACTACCCACCTAAAAAAACCCGAGCCGAGTCTAAGAGACTATTGAGTCAATAGAAAGACTTATGCGCTGGTCTGGATACGGCCGAAACAGAAATCGGTAGAAGGTATCGCGAGATTTCGCGACTCCAGCTGAGTGTTACTTGGAAGGCGAAACGAAAGTATACCACGTGGAACGCCGAGACCAGAGGACACGAAACAGCAACTAATAATTACCGGACGCAGCAAGCGCAATAACGGCAAAATTTTCAGGGCAGCCACACTTAGAAGACAAGGTAAGAGGGGTGAGGAAGAGGGGGACGCCCCAACAGCCAAACCCTGTCTTGAGTTACCTTGTATCATCGTAAGTGTGGATGGCATATGCTGATAAAAATTGAAAGACTTTCTCTTTCTTGTACCAATAACATTGGATACACGCTGTATGCAAATAAGTTTCAAGAAAATATTAAGTTACTGCAAAGTTTTCTACACTAATCCTTATCACCATTCCTTTTTTTTTTGGAGAAGGACTTTTTTACAGGAGAACTGTACTTATTTTTCACAATCTTATTTAATTTCACAGTCACAAGACACAGATATTTTTGCAGATATTTTTGCACATATTATCAACTTTCAGTATTAATCTGATTTGTATATACTGTATATCCTTTTATGAATTCATTCATATAAGCTGATCCCGAACCTCAGTATATTATATATGTATTTTTAGTTATATTTATACTTATGTGTTTTAACCACCTCCGGACCGCCTAACGCAGATGTGCGGTCCGGAGGTGGCAGCCCTGCGCAGAGTCACGCATATACGCGTCATCTCGCGAGGGCCGGGATTTCCTGTGAACGCGCGCACACAGGCGCGCGCGCTCACAGGAACGGAAGGTAAGCGAGTGGATCTCCAGCCTGCCAGCGGCGATCGCTCGCTGGCAGGCTGGAGATCCGAATTTTTTAACCCCTAACAGGTATATTAGACGCTGTTTTCATAACAGCGTCTAATATACCTCCTACCTGGTCCTCTGGTGGTCCCTTTTGTTAGGATCGACCACCAGAGGACTCAGTCATTGATCACCGCCCTGTCATTGATCACCCCCCCTGTCAGGCTCCGTTCAGACGTCCGTATGATTTTTACGGATCCACGGATACATGGATCGGATCCGCAAAAAGCATACGGACGTCTGAATGGAGCCTTACAGGGGGGTGATCAATGACAGGCGGGTGATCACCCATATACACTCCCTGATCACCCCCTGTCATTGATCACCCCCCTGTCATTGATCACTCCCCTGTAAGGCTCCATTCAGACGTCCGCATGATTTTTACGGATCCATGGATACATGGATCGGATCCGCAAAACACATGCGGACGTCTGAATGGAGCCTTACAGGGGGTGATCAATGACAGGCGGGTGATCACCCATATACACTCCCTGATCACCCCCCTGTCATTGATAACCCCCCTGTAAGGCTCCATTCAGACGTTCGCATGCGTTTTGTGGATCCGATCCATGTATCCATGGATCCGTAAAAAATCATGCGGATGTCTGAATGGAGCCTTACAGGGGGGGTGATCAGTGACAGGGGGGTGATCACCCTGATTACCCTGATCACCCCCTGTCATTGATAACCCCCCTGTAAGGCTCCATTCAGACGTCCACATGCGTTTTGTGGATCCGATCCATGTATCCATGGATCCGTAAAAAATCATGCGGATGTCTGAATGGAGCCTTACAGGGGGGGTGATCAGTGACAGGGGGGTGATTACCCTGATCACCCCCTGTCATTGATAACCCCCCTGTAAGGCTCCATTCAGACGTCCACATGCGTTTTGTGGATCCGATCCATGTATCCATGGATCCGTAAAAAATCATGCGGATGTCTGAATGGAGCCTTACAGGGGGGGTGATCAGTGACAGGGGGGTGATCACCCTGATTACCCTGATCACCCCCTGTCATTGATAACCCCCCTGTAAGGCTCCATTCAGACGTCCACATGCGTTTTGTGGATCCGATCCATGTATCCATGGATCCGTAAAAAATCATGCGGATGTCTGAATAGAGCCTTACAGGGGGGGTGATCAGTGACAGGGGGGTGATCACCCTGATTACCCTGATCACCCCCTGTCATTGATAACCCCCCTGTAAGGCTCCATTCAGACGTCCGCATGCGTTTTGTGGATCCGATCCATGTATCCATGGATCCGTAAAAAATCATGCGGATGTCTGAATGGAGCCTTACAGGGGGGGTGATCAGTGACAGGGGGGTGATCACCCTGATTACCCTGATCACCCCCTGTCATTGATAACCCCCCTGTAAGGCTCCATTCAGACGTCCACATGCGTTTTGTGGATCCGATCCATGTATCCATGGATCCGTAAAAAATCATGCGGATGTCTGAATGGAGCCTTACAGGGGGGGTGATCAGTGACAGGGGGGTGATCACCCTGATTACCCTGATCACCCCCTGTCATTGATAACCCCCCTGTAAGGCTCCATTCAGACGTCCGCATGCGTTTTGTGGATCCGATCCATGTATCCATGGATCCGTAAAAAATCATGCGGATGTCTGAATGGAGCCTTACAGGGGGGGTGATCAGTGACAGGGGGGTGATCACCCTGATTACCCTGATCACCCCCTGTCATTGATAACCCCCCTGTAAGGCTCCATTCAGACGTCCACATGCGTTTTGTGGATCCGATCCATGTATCCATGGATCCGTAAAAAATCATGCGGATGTCTGAATGGAGCCTTACAGGGGGGGTGATCAGTGACAGGGGGGTGATCACCCTGATTACCCTGATCACCCCCTGTCATTGATAACCCCCCTGTAAGGCTCCATTCAGACGTCCGCATGCGTTTTGTGGATCCGATCCATGTATCCATGGATCCGTAAAAAATCATGCGGATGTCTGAATGGAGCCTTACAGGGGGGGTGATCAGTGACAGGGTGGTGATCACCCTGATTACCCTGATCACCCCCTGTCATTGATAACCCCCCTGTAAGGCTCCATTCAGATGTCCACATGCGTTTTGTGGATCCGATCCATGTATCCATGGATCCGTAAAAAATCATGCGGATGTCTGAATGGAGCCTTACAGGGGGGGTGATCAGTGACAGGGGGGTGATCACCCTGATTACCCTGATCACCCCCTGTCATTGATAACCCCCCTGTAAGGCTCCATTCAGACGTCCGCATGCGTTCTGTGGATCCGATACATGTATCCATGGATCCGTAAAAAATCATGCGGATGTCTGAATGGAGCCTTACAGGGGGGGTGATCAATGACAGGGGGGTGATCAGGGAGTCTATATGGGTGATCACCCCCCTGTCATTGATCACCCCCCCCCCCCCTGGTAAGGCTCCATTCAGACATTTTTTTTGGCACAAGTTAGCGGAAATTTTTTGTTTGTTTTTGTTTTTTCTTACAAAGTCTCATATTCCACTAACTTGTGTCAAAAAATAAAATCTCACATGAACTCACCATACCCCTCACGGAATCCAAATGCGTAAACATTTTTAGACATTTATATTCCAGACTTCTTCTCACGCTTTAGGGCCCCTAAAAAGCCAGGGCAGTATAAATACCCCACATGTGACCCCATTTCGGAAAGAAGACACCCCAAGGTATTCCGTGAGGGGCATATTGAGTCCATGAAAGATTGAAATTTTTGTCCTAAGTTAGCGGAAAGTGAGACTTTGTGAGAAAAAAACAAAAAAAAATCAATATCCGCTAACTTATGCAAAAAAAAAATAATTTCTAGGAACTCGCCAGGCCCCTCATTGAATACCTTGGGGTGTCTTCTTTCCAAAGTGGGGTCACATGTGGGGTATTTATACTGCCCTGGCTTTTTAGGGGCCCGAAAGTGTGAGAAGAAGTCTGGGATCCAAATGTCTAAAAATGCCCTCCTAAAAGGAATTTGGGCACCTTTGCGCATCTAGGCTGCAAAAAAGTGTCACACATGTGGTATCGCTGTACTCAGGAGAAGTTGGGGAATGTGTTTCGGGGTGTCATTTTACATATACCCATGCTGGGTGAGAAAAATATCTTGGTCAAATGCCAACTTTGTATAAAAAAATGGGAAAAGTTGTCTTTTGCCAAGATATTTCTCTCACCCAGCATGGGTATATGTAAAATGACCCCCCAAAACACATTGCCCAACTTCTCCTGAGTACGGCGATACCACATGTGTGACACTTTTTTGCAGCCAAGGTGGGCAAAGGGGCACATATTCCAAAGTGCACCTTTCGGATTTCGCAGGCCATTTTTTACACATTTTGATTGCAAGGTACTTCTTACACATTTGGGCCCCTAAATTGCCAGGGCAGTATAACTACGCCACAAGTGACCCCATTTTGGAAAGAAGACACCCCAAGGTATTCCGTGAGGGGCACGGCGAGTTCCTAGAATTTTTTATTTTTTGTCACAAGTTAGCCAAAAATGATGATTTTTCTTTTTTTTTCTTTTTTCCTTACAAAGTCTCATATTCCACTAACTTGCGACAAAAAAAAAAAAATTCTAGGAACTCGCCATGCCCCTCACGGAATACCTTAGGGTGTCTTCTTTCCAAAATGGGGTCACTTGTGGCGTAGTTATACTGCCCTGGCAATTTAGGGGCCCAAATGTGTGAGAAGAACTTTGCAATCAAAATGTGTAAAAAATGACCGGTGAAATCCGAAAGGTGCAGTTTGGAATATGTGCCCCTTTGCCCACCTTGGCAGCAAAAAAGTGTGACACATCTGGTATCGCCGTACTCAGGAGAAGTTGGGCAATGTGTTTTGGGGTGTCATTTTACATATACCCATGCTGGGTGAGAAAAATATCTTGGTCAAATGCCAACTTTGTATAAAAAAATGGGAAAAGTTGTCTTTTGCCAAGATATTTCTCTCACCCAGCATGGGTATATGTAAAATGACATCCCAAAACACATTCCCCAACTTCTCCTGAGTACGGCGATACCAGATGTGTGACACTTTTTTGATGCCAAGGTGGGCAAAGGGGCACATATTCCAAAGTGCACCTTTTGGATTTCACCGGTCATTTTTTACACATTTTGATTGCAAAGTTCTTCTCACACATTTGGGCCCCTAAATTGCCAGTGCAGTATAACTACCCCACAAGTGACCCCATTTTGGAAAGAAGACACCCCAAGGTATTCTGTGAGGGGCATGGTGAGTTCCTAGAATTTTTTATTTTTTGTCGCAAGTTAGTGGAATATGAGACTTTGTAAGAAAAAATAAAAAAAATAAAATCATCATAATTTTCCGCTAACTTGTGACAAAAAATAAAAAGTTCTATGAACTCACTATGCCCATCAGCGAATACCTTAGGGTGTCTACTTTCCGAAATGGGGTCATTTGTGGGGTTTTTCTACTGTCTGGGCATTGTAGAACCTCAGGAATCATGACAGGTGCTCAGAAAGTCAGAGCTGTTTCAAAAAGCGGAAATTCAAATTTTTGTACCATAGTTTGTAAACGCTATAACTTTTACCCAAACCATTTTTTTTTTGCCCAAACATTTTTTTTTTATCAAAGACATGTAGAACAATAAATTTGGCGAAAAATTTATATATGGATGTCGTTTTTTTTGCAAAATTTTACAGCTGAAAGTGAAAAATGTCATTTTTTTGCAAAAAAATCGTTACATTTTGATTAATAACAAAAAAAGTAAAAATGTCAGCAGCAATAAAATACCACCAAATGAAAGCTCCATTAGTGAGAAGAAAAGTAGGTAAAATTCATTTCGGTGGTAAGTTGCATGACCGAGCGATAAACGGTGAAAGGAGTGTAGTGCCGAAGTGTAAAAAGTGCTCTGGTCATGAAGGGGGTTTCACCTAGCGGGGCTGAAGTGGTTAATGAATATAAAATAATTTCTATAGACATACCAAGTGGTGAGTGCCTGTCTTTATCTATATATTTTTTATCTGCTCTATTATTGATGAATAGGTGATTCATCTTAAAGACAGCGCACCTTTACCATATTGATAGATACGGGTGAGCCACGATATCAATCTTACCATAATCATGCTCAGAATGCAGAAAATGTTTTAAAGAAAAATTACATCTTGTTACACATGAGCAAAATCACACAGTAGAGAAGCCATTTTCATGTTCAGAATGTGAGAAATGCTTTATAAATAAATCAGACCTTGTTATACACAAGAGACCTCACACAGTAGAGAAGCCGTATCCATGCTCAGAATGTGAGAAATGTTTTAAAGGTAAACCAAGTCTTGTTAAACATCAGAGAAATCAAACAGGTGAGATGTTTTCGTGTTCAGAATGTGGGAAATGCTTTACACAAAAGTCACGTCTTGTTAGACATGAGAGAAGCCCTAGCTTACTATGCGGGAAATTCACACAGGAAATTCACACAGGAGAGAAGCCATATTTCTGTTCTGAATGTGGGAAATGTTTTATTACTAAAGCCAAACTTGGGATTCATCTGAGAAGTCACACAGTTCAGAAGGTGTTTTAATCTTTTATGTGTGGAAAATGTATTAGAAGGAAGGAGAAAAATGATTTGAACCCAGCAAGTTTCACAGATTTTAAGCAATTTTAGCCAATAAGGAGATTTTATTTTTGGGCTGAATCAACCTGGATTGGCCAGACATCCAAATGATATTTACCTGAAGTCATCAGTGGCCGGGATCCATGGAGGTAAATTGTTGCTAATATAAGGAACTCAAGAAGAGCCTTGTATTCTGCCAGAGCAGTGAAGATGAATTATCTCCATGAACATTTTTTTCTTACTGTATTCATATCTCCACCCACACTGCAGGAGAATCCAGAGGACATAGTAAAAAAAAAGGAAGGACTCCCCATGAAATCTTTTAATGTACTTTATATGGACATATTGATGATACAGTATATAAAGATAAAGGTGCTGGAACTTGGGAAAAACAGTAATAAATTGAATTCACAATTTTTTTGAGCCAAAAAAATTCTCGGATCGAACACTTGATGCTATCCTTTGGCATAAGCAACCTTGGCAATCTTTTATTGTAAAGCCTCATTCACACTTCAGATTTTTTTTATCAGTCCTTTATATAAGTTTTTGTCATCCATAACTAGGAGGAAGACGTGGAAATCTTTTCATTACACGTGTGTCTGTTCACGTTCTGCTCCTGGTTCAGGCTTATACAAACAATGACCGAAATACACAAGTGTGTGAATGAGGCCGTTGTGGTTACTAGACTCTTATATGTAAGATTTTGTTTCCTGCTCAGTACAGTGGCTCAGTGGTTAGCACTGGTATGCAACATGTTGGCTCATTGGTTAGCACTGGTGTCTTGCAGCGCTGGAGTTCTAGGTTCAAATCCGACCAAGGACAACATCGGCATGGAGTTAGTATGTTCTCCCCGTGTTTATGTGGGTTTCCTCCTTGTTCTCAGGTTTCTCCCGCACTCCAAAGACAGACTGATAGGGAACTTAGATTGTAAGCCCCATTGGGTACAGTGTGATGTTAATGTCTGTACCGCTCTGCCGAATATGTCAGCGCTATATAAGTGCATAAATAAAAATACACTTTACAAATTTTCTCCAAGTGTTAGTGATTTTTGTTCAAGTTCAGCTGCTTTATCTTTTTTATATTGTTTAAATGAGGATGAAATATTGATATCACCACATTGTGACAAAAAACAAACTTGCACAGAGTTAACCCTTATGTTTTTACATACTAACATATGAACTGGTAGACATACCGTCTGTCCAGTTCAGCCTGTCATTCTACAAAGCTATCCTGCAAAGTTGATCCAGACAAAGCAAATTTTCCTCACTTTAGGGGGAAAAATTCCTTCCCGACTCCAGTCAGGCATCAGAATAACTTCCTGGATCAACGACCCCTCTCTAGCGACTATAACCTGTAATATTATCACCCTCCAGAAATACCATTACACCATTACAACGTGACTATATTCGGAGACTTGAAGCCCTATTACACAAGCCGAGGATCAGGCGACTTATTGGGAACAACCTTGATGGCATCTTTCATGGGACAACAGAAATCCTTGTTTGCCCGGGGCACTGACCTTGTGTAGACAGGATATGATGCTGACAGATTCAGTTCGCTTCAGGCTGCGGGAAAGGCCGTTATATAAGTGCTGATTACTAATATACAGGGTGGTTGGTGCTCGTCATTAGCCCTGTGATCGTCATGGGTAACTTCACCCTTTGACGCTTCAGGTTCTGTAAACAGGTAAATCTGAAGGGGCTGAGAACGATGTAAGGAAACGCAAGACGACATCGGGGTTTTACTTTACACACAAGGCCGCTCTAGTTGTGTTACCTCCACAGAACAGGGACCACATGAAGGTTTCCTGACACAGCCGCACAGTCACCCCCATCATCCTGCTCTGTACGTTATGTGTGACACAGCCGCACAGTCACCCCCATCATCTTGCTCTGTACATTGTGTGACAGCCGCGCAATCACCCCCATCATCCTGTTCTCTACAGCATGTGTGACGATGTTGTTATTTATATATATATTTATTTTTTATAAAATTCTTTTTTTCTCACTGTAATTTTTTTTTTTTATACTTGGTGACTTGTGGATGGAGTTTTGTCAGTTTACCTAAGAGGGTTTGTCTGTCTCTGTTAACAAGACATGATGTCACATCACATGGTGGAGATTGGCTGCCTAGGTACAAGACATGATGTCACATCACATGGTGGAGATTGGCTGCCTACAGTCCTGTTCAAAATAATAGCAGTCAGACATCACTAACCTGATCAAGCTCTGTTTTTGGTAGAAATGATATTTCTACATGGCAAATATTTTAGTTGCAGGTGTAGTAGAGTAATAGAAACAGTCTGATTCTGTGTAAATGAATCACTTATTGAAAGAGGCATGTTCAAAATAATAGCAGTGTGGCGTTCAATGAGTGAGGTCATTCATTCTTTGAAAAACAGGTGGCAATTATTGCCCTTATTTAAGGAAGGAAGGCAGCAAATGTTGTACATGCTGGTTACAGTGCATTTCTATGGGTTGTTCCAGACATTGTTCAGAAGAACAGCGTACCTTGATTAAAAAGTTGATTGGAGAGGGGAAAATATATAAAGAAGTACAGAACATGATAGACTGCTCAGCTAAAATGATCGCAAATGCTTTAAAATGGCAACCAAATCCTGAAAGACGTGGAAGAAAGTGAAAAACTACCATTCGAATGGATAGAACAGCCAAAATGGCAAGGACTCAACCAACAATCAGCTCCAGGAAGATCAAAGAAGGTGTAAAGTTCCCTGTGAGTACTGTTACAATTAGTAAAGATCATAAAAAGTTTGAAACAAAAGACCGTCTGAATTGGGGTTGAAGTGCTAAGGCAGGTTTACTCTTATACTGGAACCATCTTTCTGAAGGGACTGGACATCCCTCCTGGAAGTTTCTTATCCTGCGGCAGCATGCACCTAAAGGACAGTGTACTGCCGAACAAGAGGTCTCACACTTTTTACGATCTTCTCTACAAACCTTTCCTGGAATCTTGGAATCGAGACAGGAAGAGACCCAGGCAGCAGCACGGCAATCCCTGATGCTGGTGGGGATAGATACCAGCTAAGGCATATACAGTTGTGACTCCTCACAACAGCCTCCGGTAAGCGAAATACGCACCATAAAACTGTACTATCCATAAGGCGATGCCACACATCAGGCGCTGTGTTTTTTTGTATTTCTCTTGTTTACTGTTACAATTAGAAGACGCCTATGTGAGTCCAAGCTATCTGAAAGAAGCCCCCACAAAGTCCCACTGTTGAAAAAAAGACGTGCTGAAGAGGTGACAATCTGCCATAGAGCACATTGACCGGCCTAAAGAGACATTTTGTGGACTGATGAAAGTAAGATTGTTCTTTTTGGGTCTAGTGGCCGGAGACAGTTTGTCAGACGACCCCCAAACACTGAATTCAAGTCACAGTGCACTGTGAAGACAGTGAAGCATGGTGGACCAGCATCATGATATGGGGATGTTTCTCATACTACAGTGTTGGGCCTATTTATCGCAGACCAGGGATCATGGATCAGTCTGAATCCATCAGAATACTGGAAGAGGTCCTGCTGCCTTATGCTGAAGAGGAAATGCCCTTGAAATGGGTGTCCAACAAGACAACGACCCCAAACACACCAGTAAACGTGCAAGATCTTGGTTCCAGACCAACAAGATTGACGTTATGGAGCGGCCAGCCCAATCCCCGGATCTTAATCCAATAGAAAACTTGTTGGTGACATCAAAAATGCAGTTTCCGAGGCAAAACCAAGAAATAAAGAAGAACTGTGGAATGTGGTCCGATCCTCCTGGAATGGAATACCTGGTCACAGGGGCCAGAAGGTGGTGACTCCGAGCAGCACAGATGTCCAGCAGTTCTCAGAAACGGCGGTTATACAACTAGATATTAGTGAAGTGATTGAGAGGAAAGAAAATCCTCAAACATTTCTCAGTTTATATAGTGAATGTTTGAGTTTGTAAAGAAGAATACAAACACTGCTATTTTTTTGAACAGTCTAATATTCACTTTTCTTTTTTTTTTAGAGGAACAACACAAATTTGATATATTTTTCTTCATGTTTTGATTTGGAATAGAATGTGTAGTGTTCCCAATGCATTTGGGTGTTTGGAAATAAAAGCTATTAGAAGGAATTTGAGCGTTATTCACTTTTCTAAAACACACACCTATTATTTTGAACACAACTGTAGGTACATGTCATGGTATAACATGGAAAGGACGGGCTGCATTGATCACAAGACATGGTGTCATGTCATAGAGAAGTTAGACGCAGTGTGGGAATTGTATTCCCAGCATATACATGTAAGACCTATAGACACAGAATACAGTATAAGTGTCTGATACATGTAGGACCCACCTCTAGAACAGCTTCTCCAAAACTGGACATTTATTAAATATTGGACATTCAATAAATAAAAAACCAGTACAGCCACCTCCAGACAAGCCTTTCTGCTCCTTTCTACGTATTCAGTCTTCTTGCTCTTTAGGTTACTTCCATTGAATCATGGTTGGCACCAAATCAAAATCTAGTCATTTCCATTCAGACAGAGGCCTACAAGTCAGGCTGTGGATGAAAGATCGTATTCTATCAGCTGAGATCTGATACGTTGACTGAAACCACTTGTGTTATCCCAAAGGTCTAACGAGATTGCCATAAGACAAGCACCAGACGAACGCCAGTCTTACTGGAAAGTCAGTCAGGGCAGAATGCTCCAAATCTATTATGAGGCCTGTTAATAAATCTGACAGACCTCCAGGCTCTCCGCGCACCACAAATATAACTCTACATCCGCAATGAGCATGAGCCATAATCTGCAACTTTTTACATCACAATTGTTGCATAAAACATTTGATAAATGTCCCTCACTGTCTTAAAAAAAAAAAGAAGAAGATAGGTCCAGGACATTGTCTCAAGGTTGAATCCTTTACTTTGGTCAGAAAGGTCATCTCTTCCAAGCAGGGAGTAGGCCTTGTTTTATCTTTCATACTTCTGGAATCTTTGTTGCCTCTGGGACTTTCATCAGTTCACGAGACGTCTTAACACCTATATATTAGACTCACTGCTATGGTACCAAAACACTCAACATATACAAAAATACCTACATATTCTCTTGGCTCTAATCTCCAAAAACGGTTTATAAAAATCTGTGTAGTAATAATAAATATCTTTATTAATAATTAGACCAATCAGTATAAAAGCAACACAAGAGGGGACCATACAGCCCCACTGGGTACAGTATATATATTTTATATTTTATAGTATTATAATAAACTCATAACCAGTCATCTCAAATATAGATTATGTCATAGCAATGACTTTTTGTTAGGTCACTGCTCTGCTCACCCGTTCCAACGCTCCAGTACATGGCGGTGCCTCCCTCAGATGTCGTGGTCAATTGTGACCACTGACTATGAAGCAGCTTTCCCCAGGACCATTGTACTCCTGGGACTAGAACGGCTCCCTTGCGCAGAGATCGGGGAAGCCATTCCTTCTCTCTGAAGAAATCTCAGAGAGAACTGAGCATAAGTCATCAATTTTCGAAACTGGACAACAGCATTACGATGATTCCAACTGTTGTTAATCCTGACCAGTCTGGACTAATTCCAGGAAATTCCACTGCATACAATATTAGGAGATTGTTCATTGGATTGCAGTATCCCTAGGAAGATAAGGAGGGCTGTGGTTTGCTCACATTTGACATGGGGGAGGCATTTGACTGAGTGGGGTTGGAGAATATATATTGACAGCTTTGCGATGGGACCTCGTTTGGTGAAGTTATTATATAAAGGGGTCTGTGCCCGATTATGTATAAATAAGAGAGCTTCTCCTTTGTCTTGTAAAGGGGTGCATGTCTGGGGTGTCCATTACCCCCCTGCTGTTGGCCCACCCCTAGCAATTGATCTCAGCTCAGATTATTACAGAAAGGAGAGATATAGTGGGATGTAAAATAGGTAAACTGGAAAGCAAATGCTGTAATATGATTTCATCTTCTTACTACAAAATATGTCACAAGTAGGGATGAGCGAACCCGAACTGCGAGTTCTGATACCCGAACCCAGACTTTTTCACTGAAGTCCAGGTTTGGGTGTTCGGGTCGTTTTATTATTTTCCGTTATAACATGGTAAACATCAGAAAATAATAGAGGACTTTATTACTATGGAGGGGGCACAGAGGACTTTATTACTATGGATGGAGCACAGAGGGCATTATTACTATGGAGGGGGAACAGAGGACTTTATTACTATAGAGGGGGCACAGAGGACTTTATTACTATGGATGGGGCACAGAGGGCATTATTACTATGGAGGGGGAACAGAGGACTTTATTACTATAGAGGGGGCACAGAGGACTTTATTACTATAGAGGGGGCACAGAGGACTTTATTACTATAGAGGGGGCACAGAGGACTTTATTACTATGGAGGGGGCACAGAGGACTTTATTACTATTGATGGGGCACAGAGGGCATTATTACTATGGAGGGGGCAGAGCGGACTTTATTACTATGGAGGGGGTACAGAGGACTTTATTACTATGGAGGGGGCACAGAGGACTTTATTACTATAGAGGGGGCACAGAGGACTTTATTACTATAGAGGGGGCACAGAGGACTTTATTACTATAGAGGGGGCACAGAGGACTTTATTACTATTGATGGGGCACAGAGGGCATTATTACTATGGAGGGGGCAGAGCGGACTTTATTACTATGGAGAGGGTACAGAGGACTTTATTACTATGGAGGGGGCACAGAGGACTTTATTACTATTGAGGGGGCACAGAGGGCATTATTACTATGGAGGGGGAACAGAGGTCTTTATTACTATGGAGGGGGCACAGAGGGCATTATTACTATGGAGGGGGAACAGAGGTCTTTATTACTATGGAGGGGACACAGAGGGCATTATTACTATGGAGGGGGCACAGAGGACTTTTTTACTATGAAGAGGGCACAGAGGTCTTTATTACTATGGAGGGGGCACATAGGGCATTATTACTATGGAGGGGGAACAGAGGTCTTTATTACTATGGAGGGGGCACAGAGGGCATTATTACTATGGAGGGGCAGAGAGATCTTTATTTCTCTAGAGGGGCCACAGAGGACTTTTTTACTATGAAGGGGGCACAGAGGTCTTTATTACTATGGTGGGGGCAGAGAGGTCTTTATTACTATTACTATGGAGGGGGGCACAGAGGACTTTATTACTATGGAGGGGGCACAGAGGTCTTTATTACTATGGAGGGGGCACAGAGGTCCTTATTACTATGGAGGGGGCACAGAGAACTTTATTAATATGGAGGGGGCACACAGGGCATTACTACTATGGAGGGGGCACAGAGGTCCATATTACTATGGAGGGGGCACAGAGAACTTTATTATTATGGAGGGGGCACACAGGGCATTACTACTATGGAGGGGGCACAATTGGCATTTCTACTATGGAGTGGGCACAGAGCCAGAGGGTATTACTACAATGAAGGGAACACAGAGGGCATTATTACTGCAAAGAAGGCACAATGGGCATTATTACTATGAAGGGGGCACAATGGGGATAATTACTGTGAAGGGGCACAAAGAGGGCATTACAACTGTGAGGGGCACAAATCTTTACAAAACTATTGTGAAGGTTGTACAATAAGGGCAATACTACTGTGAGGGGGTACAATATTTTTTTTAAGTATTGGGTGGGGGATGCCAGCTCAGATAAGAACCCCAAATCCTCATCAGACCCACAAAATAAGCCCCCCCCCCCGTGCCCACATAAGACACCTAAAATCAGACACCCAATGCTCACATCTCCCCTATGTCAAATCACCCCCACACACATGATCTTAGAATGTGGGTGGGAGTGTCATTCGAGCATGAGGGTGTCATCTGAGCATGGAGTGGTCATCTGTGCATGGGGCGGTCATCTGTACATGGGGCGGTCATTTGAGAATGAAGCCGCCATCTGTGCATGAGGCGGTCATCTGTGCATGAGGCGGTCATCTGTGCATGGGGTGTAATCTGAGCATGAGGGTTTCATCTGAGAATGGGGCGGTCATCTGAGCATGAGGCGGTCATCTGAGCATAGGGTATCATCTGAGCATGAGGCGCTCATCTGAGCATAGGGTACATCTGAGCATGAGGCGGTCATCTGAACATGTGGCGTTCATTTGTGCATGGGAAGTCATCTGTGCATCGGGCGTCATCTGAGCATGGGGTGGTCATCTGAGCATAGGGCGGTCATCTGAGCATGAGGGTGTCATCTGAGCATAGGGCGGTCATCTGAGCAAGAGGCGGTTATCTGAGCATGGGGCGGTCATTTGTGCATGGGGCGGTCATTTGAGCATGAAGCCGCCATCTGTGCATGAGGCGGTCATCTGTGCATGGGGTGTAATCTGAGCATGAGGGTTTCATCTGAGAATGGGGCGGTCATCTGAGCATGAGGCGGTCATCTGAGCATGAGGCGGTCATCTGAGCATGAGGCGGTCATCTGAGCATGAGGGTGTCATCTAACCATGGGGCCGTCAACTGAGCATGAGGCGGTCATCTCAGCATGGGGCGGTCATCTGAGCATGAGGGTGTCATCTAAAAATGGGGCGGTCATCTGAGCATGAGGGTGTCATCTGTGCATGGGGCGGTCATCTGTGCATGGGGCGGTCATCTGTGCATGGGGCGGTCATCTGAGCATGGGGTGGTCATCTGAGCATGGGGCGTCATCTGAGCATAGGGCGGTCATCTGAGCATGAGGGTGTCATCTTAGCATGAGGGTGTCATCTTAGCATGAGGGTGTCATCTTAGCATGAGGGTGTCATCTGAGCATGGGGCGGTCAACTGAGCATAGGCGGTCATCTGTGCATAGGGCGGTCATCTGAGCATGAGGCGGTCATCTGAGCATGGGGCGGTCATTTAAACATGAGGCGGTCATCTGAGCATGGGGCGGTCATCTGAGCATGAGGCGGTCATATAAACATGAGGCGGTCATCTGAGCATGGGGCGGTCATCTGAGCATGAGGCGGTCATCTGTGCATGGGGAAGTCATCTGAACATAAGGGTGTCATCTGTGCATGGGGCGGTCATCTGAGCATGGGGCGGTCATCTTAGCATGAGGGTGTCATCTTAGCATGGGGCGGTCATCTGAGCATGAGGGTGTAATCTGAGCATGGGACGGTCATCTGAGCATGGGTCGGTCATCTGTGCATGGGGCGGTCAGCTGAGCATGAGGCGGTTATCTGAGCATGGGTCAGTCATCTAAACATGAGGCGGTCATCTGAGCATGGGGCGGTCATCTGAGCATGAGGCGGTTATCTGAGCATGGGGCGGTCATCTAAACATGAGGCGGTCATCTGAGCATGGGGCAGTCATCTGAGCATGAGGCGGTCATCTGTGCATATGGCGGTCATCTGAGCATGGGGCGGTCATCTTAGTATGAGGGTGTAATCTGAGCATGGGGCGGTCATCTTAGTATGAGGGTGTAATCTGAGCATGGGGCGGTCATCTTAGCATGAGGCGGTCATCTGAGCATAGGACGGTCATCTGTGCATCGGGCGGTCATCTGAGCATGGGGCGTCATCTGAGCATGGGGCATCATCTGAGCATAGAGCGGTCATCTGTGCACAGGGTGGTCATCTGTGCATGGGGCGGTTATCTGTGCATGGGGTGGTCATCTGTACATGGGACGGTCATATGAGCATGAAGCCGCCATCTGTGCATGACGCGGTCATCTGTGCATGTGGTGTAATCTGAGCATGAGGGTGTCATCTGAGAATAGGGTTGTAATCTGAGCATGGGGCGGTCATCTGAACATGTGGCATTCATCTGTGCATGGGATGTCATCTGTGCATCGGGCGGTCATCTGAGCATGGGTGTCATCTGAGCATGGGGTGGTCATCTGAGCATGGGACGGTCATCTGAGCATGGGGCGGTCATCTGAGCATGGGGCGGTCATCTGTGCATGGGGCGGTCATCTGTGCATGGGGCGGTCAGCTGAGCATGAGGCGGTTATCTGAGCATGGGGCGGTCATCTGTACATGGGGCGGTCATCTAAACATGAGGCGGTCATCTGAGCATGGGGCGGTCATCTGAGCATAAGCGGGCATATAAACATGAGGCGGTCATCTGAGCATGAGGCGGTCACCTGTGCATCCGGCGGTCATCTGAGCATGGGGCGGTCATCTTAGCATGAGGGTGTAATCTGAGCATGAGGTGGTCATCTGAGCATGGGACGGTCATCTGGGCATCGGGCGGTCATCTGAGCATGGGGCGTCATCTGAGCATAGAGCGGTCATCTGTGCATGGGGTGGTCATCTGTGCATGGGACGGTTATCTGTGCATGGGGTGGTCATCTGTACATGGGACGGTCATCTGAGCATGAAGCCGCCATCTGTGAATGACGCGGTCATCTGTGCATGTGGTGTAATATGAGCATGAGGGTGTCATCTGAGAATAGGGTGGTAATCTGAGCATGGGGCGGTCATCTGAACATGTGACATTCATCTGTGCATGGGGTGTCATCTGTGCATGGGGCGGTCAACTGTGCATCGGGCGGTCATCTGAGCATGAGGGTGTCATCTGAGCATAGGGCGGTCATCTGAGCATGAGGCGTTTTTCTGAGCATGGGGCGGTGATCTGTGCATCGGGCGGTCATCTGAGCATGGGGCGTCATCTGAGCATGGGGTGGTCATCTGAGCATGAGGGTGTCATCTGAGCATAGGGCTGTCATCTGAGCATAGGGCTGTCATCTGAGCATGAGGCGGTGATCTGAGCATGAGGCGGTCATCTAAACATGAGGCGGTCATCTGAGCATGGGGCGGTCATCTGAGCATGAGGTGGTCATCTGTGCATGGGGCGGTCATCTAAACATAAGGGTGTCATATGTGCATCGGTCGGTCATCTGTGCATTGGGTGGTCATCTGAGCATGAGGATGTCATCTGTGCATCGGGTGGTCAGCTGAGCATGAGGGTGTCATCTGAGCATGGGGCGGTCATCTTAGCATGAGGCGGTCATCTGAGCATGGGACGGTCATCTGTGCATCGGGCGGTCATCTGAGCATGGGGTGGTCATCTGAGCATGGGGTGGTCATCTGAGCATAGAGCGGTCATCTGTGCATGGGGCGGTTATCTGTGCATGGGGTGGTCATCTGTGCATGGGGCGGTCATCTGTACATGGGACGGTCATCTGTACATGGGATGGTCATCTGAGCATGAAGCCGCCATCTGTGCATGACGCAGTCATCTGTGTATGGGGTGTAATCTGAGCATGAGGGTGTCATCTGAGAATGGGGCGGTAATCTGAGCATGAGGCGGTCATCTGAGCATAGAGTGTCATCTGAGCATGAGGGTGTCATCTAAGCATGGGGCGGTCATCTGAGCATGAGGCGGTCATCTGAGCATGGGGCGGTCATCTGAGCATGAGGCGGTCATCTGTGCATGGGGCGGTAATTGGAGCATGAGGCGGTCATCTGAGCATGGGGCGGTCATCTAAACATAAGGGTGTTATCTGTGCATCGGGCAGTCATCTGTGCACCGGGCGGTCATCTGAGCATGAGGGTGTCATCTGTGCATCGGTCGGTCATCTGTGCATGGGGCGGTCATCTGTGCATGGGGCGGTCATCTTAGCATGAGGCGGTCATCTGAGCATGGGACGGTCATCTGTGCATGGGGCGGTCATCTGAGCATGGGGCGGTCATCTGAGCATGGGGCGGTCATCTGAGCATGGGGCGGTCATCTGAGCATAGGGCGGTCATCTGAGCATAGGGCGGTCATCTGAACATGGGGCGTCATCTAAGCATGGGGCAGTCATCTGTGCATGGGGCGGTTATCGGAGCATGAGGCGGTCATCTGAGCATAAGGGTGTTATCTGTGCATCGGGCAGTCATCTGTGCACCGGGCGGTCATCTGAGCATGAGGGTGTCATCTGTGCATCGGTCGGTCATCTGAGCATGGGACGTTTGGTACCGCCATGTACCCTTTTATGTGTGGCCTTCTGCAGTTCAGCTTTTTGGTGACCCCCCTTTACACATGTGAGGGAGTCATATGTGGAGGATGACCATATACAACTTATTATTTTTTTTTAAACTAATCATCTTAATTGGTTTATTAATAAAGGTTACATTTTAATAGAATGGAGGATGCCACTAATGTAATGTAATGTACTCCTGTGCACCAGGAGATAAAACTACTCTAGGCCCTGACTGATACCTCCTGACTACTAGCCCCTGACTGATACCTCCTGACTGATAGCCCCTGACTGATACCCCCTGACTGTTACCTCCTGACTACTAGCCCCTGACTGATACCTCCTGACTGATAGCCCCTGACTGATAGCCCCTAACTGATACCTCCTGACTGATAGCCCCTGACTGATACCTCCTGACTGATAGCCCCTGACTGATAGCCCCTGACTAATACCTCCTGACTACTAGCCCCTGACTGATACCTCCTGACTGATAGCCCCTAACTGATACCTCCTGACTGATAGCCCCTGACTGATAGCTCTGACTGATACCTCCTGACTACTAGCCCCTGACTGATACCTCCTGACTGATAGCCCCTGACTGATAGCCCCTGACTGATACCTCCTGACTGATAGCCCCTGACTAATACCTCCTGACTACTAGCCCCTGACTGATACCTCCTGACTGATAGCCCCTGACTAATACCTCCTGACTACTAGCCCCTGACTGATCCCTCCTGACTACTAGCCCCTGACTAATACCTCCTGACTACTAGCCCCTGACTGATACCTCCTGACTACTAGCCCCTGACTGATCCCTCCTGACTACTAGCCCCTGACTGATACCTCCTGACTGATACCTCCTGACTGATAGCCCCTGACTGATACCTCCTGACTGATACCTCCTGACTGATACTTCCTGACTGATAGCCCCTGACTGATAGCTCTGACTGATACCTCCTGACTTCTAGCCCCTGACTGATACCTCCTGACTAGAGATGAGCGAACCGAAGTTGACGAAGTGGAATTCTATCCGAATTTCCGCAAAAATTCGATTTGCACCGAATCAGAATTTTCTCACGCTTCTTTTTTTCCCTAAAACGTCTGCTGCATGTGTGAGGACATGGAGCAAGGAAGTCTGGGAAGGCGGGATCACCATATCGCCATGCATGCAACCAATCAGCAGCCAGCCAGCCCCTGTGATATTACAGCCCTATAAATAGCCTCAGCCATCTTGGATTCTGCCATTTTCCAGTGTACTTAGTGCAGGGAGAGACGTCAGCAGGCACTAGGGACAGTGCTAGAAAAAACTTAATTGTGCTAAAAAAAACTTTTTATAAGTGCAGGGAACGATAATTCAAGGTGTAGGGAAAGGATAGGGAGGAATCATCCACAGCATTTATGTAGAACAGGGTTCAGTCGGGGAGGTTACAGCCTGGTAATAGGAACAATCCTATTACACCTTGCTGCACAATGTGGCCTAATAGCACTTAGCACCTTATTTCCAGATGTGCCTTTGTTCCAGCAATAGATGTTTTCATCCTCTAAAAATCCAGCTTATTTGTTTTTGCCTTGTAGCTTTAGATTGAGTTAATTTAAAAACATGGTCAAATCGCCCAAGATTGCTAAATCCCACAGCCATGAGGGATCTCTAATCTCAGGAAGCTATTGTGATTTTTCAATCGTGAAGATATAAATCTCGTCTCTCAAGTCTAAAATGTTGCAGCACTTTGACTCGACTCAGGTCCCTTTCACACTTGCGTTGGCCGGATCCGGCATAGAGTTCCGTCGTCGGGGCTCTATGCCGGAAGAATCCTGATCAGTTTTATCCTAATGCATTCTGAATGGAGAGAAATCCGTTCAGGATGCATCAGGATGTCTTCCGTTCCGGAACGGAACGTTTTTTGGCCGGAGAAAATACCGCAGCATGCAGTACTTTTTGCTCCGGCCAAAAATCCTGAACACTTGCCGCAAAGCCGGACCTGGAACTAATGCCCATTGAAAGGCATTGATCCGGATCCGGCCTTAAGCTAAACGTCGTTTCGGCGCATTGCCGGATCCGACGTTTAGCTTTTTCTCAATGGTTACCATGGCTGCCGGGACGCTAAAGTCCTGGCAGCCATGGTAAAGTGTAGCGGGGAGCAGCATACTTACCGTCCGTGCGGCTCCCGGGGCGCTCCAGAGTGACGTCAGGGCGCCCCAGGCGCATGAATGACGTGATCGCATGTACACGTCATCCATGCGCCTGGGGCGCTCTGACGTCACTCTGGAGCGCCCCGGGAGCCGCACGGACTGTAGGTATGCCGCTCCCCCGCTCCCCGCTCCTACTATGGCAACCAGAACTTTAATAGCGTCCTGGCTGCCATAGTAACACTGAACGCATTTTCAAATGCTTTCAGTTCACTTGCGTTTTTCCGGATCCGGCGTGTACCTCCGGCAAGTGGAGTACACGCCGGATCCGGACAACGCAAGTGTGAAAGGGCCCTCAGCCAGCGGACTTCACTATGATAAGCAACATCTTCATTTTCAGATTCAATTTCATTGAGAAATTCTCTGAGAGTCTTGTGATTCAATGTATGCGTCTTCTGAAGTTTACTAAATTAATAAAAACCTTTACAACGTTTCCACAGAGATTTTGCTGGTGAATTATTCAGTGGAGCTCCAATTGTGCTGTCCAGCCATGCTTCTCACACCGCCCTAAGTCACTCCTGTACCTTACTCTAGTCCAGCCCAAGCTCGTCAATAACTTCTGATACTTCTCTGAACAAGTCTTCACCAGTAGTTGTTTCACTCATGTTTTTCTTCACCACCAGTTCTTCACCACCAGTTTAGAACATGGATGAAAGCTAACAATTGAGCAATGTCATCAGCAAGAGCTTTGTTCCACCACTTCTATCCTGCTCAGCTGCAAGCTCTGCCCTTGGTCATTTACGTATAAAGAGCGGGCCACATGAGGCAGCGTTGTGGGCTGTAGGTTGGGCATCACTGTTCTATGCACTACTTAATTCTCTTAGGAGATGATGTGGCCCTGATGATTTTCTGTTTTATTCTTTTTAAGATGCCGCTGTACTTCTTCCTGGGTCAGACAGGACACTTTTAATGGGGAATTTACTTTTACATTCTGCATTTCATTTGACAGTTTATTTTCTTCAGTGAATACAATGGAGAAAAAATAAACATTTATTAGCATTGCTTTCTCCTCGTCGCTCTCTGCAACTCCCCCCTCATCACTCTGTAGAGGGCCGACACCTTCAGATTTATACTTTTTAACATATATAATTGAAGAACATTTTAGGGTTAGTTTTACTCTCTTTGGCAATTAATCTCTCGGTCTCTAGTTTGGCCGCTTTTATTTGTTTTTTTAAATGTTCTATTTTTTTCCTTATAGTTTTTCAGTGCTTCCTCGCTACCCTCCTGTTTTAGTGATTTAAATGCTTTCTTTACAGTTCTATTTATCCACATTGGTTTCTTCTTGTTCCTTAACCTTTTATTACCATACGGTATGTACCTCTCACAATTAGATTTTAGGATGATTTTAAAGATATCCTATTTTGTGGCTGTATTTTCATTTTTGAGGACTTTGTCCCAGTTAGTTAGGCCTATGGCCTCTCTTAGTTGGCTAAATTCAGCTTTTTTTGAAGTTTGGTATTTTTGTTCCTCCCTGAAGAAACCCTCTTTTGAATGACAATTGGAAGGTTATTATTTTATGGTCACTATTTCCCAGGTGTCCCCCGACCTGCACGTCTGTGGTTCTGTCAGGTCTATTGGTTAATACTAAGTCCAATATGGCCGTCCCTCTAGTCGGGTCCTGAACCAGTTGGGAGAGGTATTTGTCTTTGGTTATTCAGGTTTCAGTTTCCCAGTCTATATTGGGGTAGTTTAAGTACTCCATAACAACAACAACCTCCTGATTTCCCACCGCATGTATCTCATTTGGAAGTAGATTTTCTGTGGATTCTGGTATATTAGGGGCTTATAATAAACTCCTATCAGCTTTGAGCTTGTGACCTAAATCCCTAAAATAATTTTTAAGAACGCTCCATCTACCTCTAACATTGTCATTTGTTCCAATGTGGACCATGACCGCTGGATCTTCTCCAGCCCCTCCCAGTAATCTGTCAACCCGATCCGCGATGTGTTGAACTCGAGTGCCAGGAAGACGACACAGTGTAGGACGATCCAGGTCTTTGTGGGCAATCCAGGTCCAAGTCTCTTCCCTCTACCCCAGCTGCCTACCTTACTTCTCTGAGCCTCCAGGCTTCCACCCTCCCCCACATCTACCACGTAGAGCACCTGCTCAGTGAGCTGCTAAATCTTTTCCAAATTGCCAATGCTTCTCTGTGTTGAAATTCGCTCATTTAGATCCACGATGTGCGATTCCAACATCTGTTCCAGGACTGCAGACATCTAACACGATGTGCACTGGACGGCGCTGTCACTGATGGAGCACATACTAATGGGGAGTGCACAATAAAAGAGAAAACATGTAATACTAGAGTACAATGATAAGCAACTGACTGACTGTAGTCCCTCCTATAGTCCCTGAAGGAGATTTACTGTATCAAAACTGGTGTAAAGTAGAACTGACTTAGGTGCCCATAGCAACCAATCAGATTCCACCTTTCATTTTCTAAAGGAGCTGTCCAAAATGAAAGGTGGAATCTGATTGGTTGCCATGGGCAACTGAGCCTGTTCTACTTTACACCAGTTTTGATAAATCTCCTCCCCTGAATCTGACGTCGCACACGCTGGATATAGGTGCTGCTCTCAGACAACGTCACACCAGACTGCTGATTTATTTTTTCTTCTGGATTCAAAGGAAACTCTTAAAGTTTCAGCATATAAAGATAATTGTAGACTTCCAGCCTCGTAGGTACAGTTTGTTTCGAGAAGACCCTTTTCTGTTGATGCATAACTGCGCCCCAGTGTATAACCCCCAGCATATCCAGGCTATTATGTGATATCAGAGGACTACAACTCCCAGCATGTCCAGCCTGTTAAGTGATATCAGAGGAAATTGCAAGAGGAGGTATAAGAGCAAAGGACTAAAACTCCCAGCATGTCCAGTCTGTTACCATGTGATATCAGAGGACATTACAAGAGGAGGTATAAGAGGAGAGGACTACAACTCCCAGCATTTACTTCACTCTCATGATAAGTCCATAGAATCTCTATTTTCTTCTTCTTCACACAAAGCCCCCCCCCTGCTCTGATCACATGATGGTGACATCATCACAGGTCTTTCACCACTACATCGTCTCTGGACTGATGAGCTCTGTCTCCTCCTGCACTGATCACGTGGCAGTGACGTCATTGCAGGTCTTTGACAACCACTACTCTCAACTGCTGCTGAGCTCCGCCCCTCCTGATCACATGACGGTGACATCATCCCATGTCCTTCAGTATCCAGAGCAGGTCCTAGTCGGTAGTCACTGCTGCTGTGTCTGGAGCCTCTTCTTCTCTCTGGTATCAGCCATTTCTCCAGAATCCCCCTTTATCCCCGGTACTGGGGGCTCTGAGAAGCGGGGTCTCTCCAGGAGCAGTAAGTGCGGTTCTGGATCTCACTAATGCTCTTGTCCCTGGAGGATTTCCAGCCTCTCCTCTCCTCATAAAGGCGTCTGCAGTACTAGAAGCCTCCAGCTCCGCTAGTTCTCTCCTCTTCTCCTGAATGACCACCAAGGATGGACAGGAAGGAGATCAGCAGAAGAATATTAGACTTCACCTTGGAGATCATCTCCCTGCTGAGCGGAGAGGTAAACTTTTCTAGATTTCTCTCCTCTTTATTGTATTCTGTAACAAGTCAGACATCGGGAAGGAGAATCTATCAAAGGAAGTGATAGGAAGAGTCCAGGATCCTGGAGAACGGCCTTCAGACCTTACAGGTGATGGAGAACCTGAAGATCAGCCACCAATATGGTCAGTGATGTATCATGGGGACCAATAGTCATGTTGTAGGAGCCATGAGAAGGTAAGTAGGCAGGTTGTACCCAGGAGGAGAGGAAGCAGAGGAGGAGATGGCCGGAGTGTGGCCTGGAGGGAGGATTTCTACCCCTAGTCTGACATCTAGATGATTCTGAACTATAACATGGAGGCCTCCAAAATATCTATTGGAAAAAAAGTTTCTCACCAACATAGAAAAGGACTCTTTACTGTATGAGCAGTGAGACTATGGAGCTCTCTACCAGAGGAAGGAGTCATGGGGGATTCTCTAGAAGAGTACAGAAGGGGTCTGGAGGGTAATAATATTCCAGCTTCTAGTGACTAGATTACTGGAGATGTCACAAGACGCCGACAAGGCGCTCGCTCTCCTCAGCGTCGTCGGCGTCCCGCCTCTGTGCAGGAGCGAGGATGCGTGCAGCGTCCTCGTCTCCTAGGTGATAGGACCGGCCGCGCACGTCTCCTCAGCGTGGCTGTCGTCCTCAGTTTCCCCAGGGAGGTCTGAGCACCGAGCTGGGCACTCTGTGCTCAGCTGTATTCAGCAGCGTGGGTCATGTGGCGCTGGCCACGACACATGACCCCAGATAGTTAGTATTTAACAGGCAGCCTGCTGGCCACATGTTGCCTGTTAATTAGGTTAATTTGCGATTCTGTTACCTGGCATACTTACCTGTTCCTGTGTTCCCTGACGATCCTCTTTCTGCTCCTCCTGTAATGCGCTGCTCTCCTGGTATTCCGACCCCGGCTTCCACCTGACGATTCTCTGCGGACTCCTGTGGTACTTTATTACTCTCCTGGTATTTGACCCTGGCTTCTCCTGACTATTCTCTGCTTACTCCATTTGTACTTCGTTGCTCTCTTGGTATTGACTCGGTCCGTTCACTATCCATTGTTTGTCTTGTCAGTCCTCCCAGCACGTATTCTAAGCTAGGGACTGCTGTCCAGTTGTCCCCTGTCATCAGGACTTGCAAGGCAAGTAGGCAGGGCCAGGGGTGAGGGTGGAGCGCAGTGGTCACTATCCTCCCCCCTGTGTCTGTGTGTGCGTGACCGTTACAGGAGATGGGGCCATGATCCAGTGAGGGATTCTGAGTGTAGATCTGGAGTCAGGAAGGAAATTCTTTCCCTAAGTGTCTCTCTCCATCCAGAATTACACCGTAGTGAAGAAGACATCGGGGGTGACTCCCATCATCCATGAGTCAGGAGGGTGGAGCAGGACCCCCATCACAGAGCCTCCCCCACTGATACATAAGCAGAAGATCCTACAACTCACCCACAAGATGATGGAGCTACTGACTGGAGAGGTGACACTGCTGGGAAATTCTCCAGTAACAGCACTGGAGAGGTCTGGGTGATGACGGTGTCATTGTGTTGTCAGGTTCCTGTAAGGTGTCAGGATGTGTCGGTCTATTTCTCCATGGAGGAGTGGGAGTATCTAGAAGGACACAAGGATCTGTACAAGGACGCCATGATGGAGGCTCCCCGGCCTCTAATATCACCAGGTAAGAGGAGATCGTCCTGATTATAGAGGTGTACGGGTCCCCTGGATACTACTCTTATCATCTCATCATGATATATATAATATTCTGCTTGTGTCTCCACAGATAGATCCAGGAGGAGAAATCCCCCCGAGAGATGTCCCCGTCCTCTATATTCCCAGGACTGTCCAGAGGAGAAGCTCCCAGAGAACCATCAGGTAGATGGAGCTGAGCCCTATACACATCTATATAGGGGGGTCCTGCAGTCATAGAGGGGGCATAGATTGTGGGGGTCTCTTATGTGGATCTGTTAGATTTCCCACCTGTCTGCTGTATTGTCCTGAATTGTTACAGATGACAAATCAGGGGGAAGATGTGACTGATATTAAAGTGGAGGATGAAGAAGAGCGGATGATGGGCGATCCCCCGTGTAAGAGTGAGGTGGAGGAGGACATTCCAGTCCATGTGACCACAGGTATGGAATCATGAATGGAGGAAGGGAGTTGGGAGGTTTCTTCAGGTGAGGCTCCACATTAGAGCTGCAGTAAAGTAGCACTCCGGGTAGTGACCTCTGTGTTATGTGCAGGAGTGGAGGGAGTTGACTTCCGTGGGAGCAGTGATGCAGTATTAAGCTCCGTCCACTATGCAGTGACAGGGCTGTGTAGTTCCGGCTCTGCTACACCTGAACAGCTGATTGGCGGAGAAGCAGGGATTAGACCCCCACGGATAGGCCATCACTTAATAAAAGCTGACAACCCCTTCGGTTCATAAGAAGGGTACGGAGGAATGTTAGGTTGAGGAATATCATTCGGTGTCTGTTCTTAACACGGATATTAAAACTTTGGAGAAATTATTAGCTGTGAGGCTGGATACAATAATTACTGAAGATCATGTGATCATAACCCCAACACACTGACAGGTTATAATATTAGAAGATTATATGCTATCATGCAGGTGGGCCGGAGAGCTGACGCTCCATCCTCTCATTGGATGGCACCTACTGTGGAAGATAATGGAGACATGTGGCTTGGGGGACGGTTTTATTATTTGGGTAATTCCATTCCTTGTGCAGTTATTAATGTCATCGGAGACTTCTGCTACCAGGGGCTCCTGTCAGGGGGGCCCCTCGCACCATTATTTATGGGGTCACTGACTGTTCTTTTTAGGGAAGATGTGACTATTAAGGGGTTCGGATTTCTAGGGGAGAGGATGGAATCTCCCCATACGCCGATAATTTTTTGGTATATATATAGGACACTGTATGAACTGCATAAGAATGAGGTCTAAGTCGAAATCAGCAGTGATTGCCGTAGACGAGTTCCCTTTGGGTTTGGCAGGAAATATAGACAATTCTCCTCTGAGTATTGAGGTATCAAGAAACACCTTGGATTTTAGTGATTTCCGTTTAATGCCCTTATTATGTAGAACCAGAATAAAGGGGCTGTTCTGCTGATAACACCATCCACAGGGCGAGGGATAAGTGTTCATCACTGGTGTCCGACCACTAGGAATCTGAGCGACCATGAGAGTGGAGATAAAGTATTGGAGCTACAAACATTGTACTCAGGAGTACCATAGAAGCTAATGGAGAGGAGGACGCACATGTGCACCACCTCTCCATACTCAGCAGTGGACCCCCACTCTCATGACTGCAGGAGATGTGCTATTAGTGACACAACACATGGCTGAAATTGCCGCTGTCGACTGCAGGAAAGATTTCCTGGTAAAAATTATTATTCCCTCCTTTCTTTATTACCGTTCCTCATGTCCAGATGTTTGAAGGTTGTTGAGATATTGACAAAAACAAACAACTTGGTTTGGAGGAGAGGGAGAGTCCGGCTGAAGCAGACATTTTGCGTATTCCGGAGGAACAGGGCGACCATCTCTGCAAAATTTGAAACTAGATTTTGTCAACTCAGAAATAAAAATTTTGATTAAATGGCAGAAGTTCAGTTCTTTGAAATTTTTTGGGGACAAAAAGTAAAGGTCAGTTTCAAAATATATTTTTGTTCTAAAGTCTGAGTAATTTGTATCATCAGGTCCACAGATATTTGAAAACCAGGGATGAAATAGGTTTTAAGCGGCGACATCAGAGATGAAGGATTTTTTTGTTTGACACATTTCTAAGTGTTTGATGTTTAATAGTAAAAGAAAATGGGAAGATCGTCCTGGGGGAAATTGATGGGACACCATGGATGCTTATTCAGAAAAATTGCAGAAATACAATCACCATCCGGTACAAGTTTATATCACACACGGACCTTATTGTAGTCGGGTTTTCCTATATAAAATAGGTATTGGAGGCTGTGAGTTGCTCTAGGTGAATGGAAGCGAATGCAGATGTTCTGCACGTTGTTTGGAGCAGTCATTCCGTTCGAGCATGTGGAACCTACTTCTCTACGTGATAGAAGATAAGTACAAGCTGTAATTTGGGGAAGTAAAATGTTGAATGTGTAAAAATTGCTTCTCTTACTAATAATCAAGATGATAATTTTTTTAAAAGATGTGAGAGATTTGGTTATAAAATACTAAGGGTGTTTTTCCCATGTCTGGAGCTAAGGGTGGGGGCTATTTATGATCTTTATTGTATACTGTGTATGAGCTGTGTGATGGACCGTATTTTTCGCCTTATTAGACGCACCGGCCCATAAGACGCACCTAGGTTTTAGAGGATGACAATCAAAATATATTTCATTAGACCTCAGATCAGACCAGCAATCGACCCCCAATGTTAATAAGATCCCCAATGTCAATAAGACCCTCAGACCAGACCCCAATGCGAATGACCCCCAGTCAGACCTCAGATCAGAGCCCTATATAAAGAACACCTGAGATGAGACCAGCATACTTCATATCAGTCCCAGCCATATTTCATCAACACCCATGCCTTAAATCATAAAATAATAAATCCACTTACCTCTCCTGCTCCGGACACTGCTGCTCCTCACCGCCAGCACTCTCTCTTCTTCTTCCTGTCATCGGCTGTGCTGTAACCCAACGCACACAGTGTGAGGTCACAGAGCTCCCTCACGATGTTCACAGTTACAGCACAGCCGACAGCCGAAGGCCAAGGAGTGGTGAGTACAGAGCGCCGGGAAGCGCTTCCTTCACCTCTTCCCGGTCCTCCAGTACTAATGATCGCTTCCATAATGGAAGAGCTCATTAGTTTTTTCCCCATAAGACGCAGTGGTGTTTTCCCCCCACTTTGGGTGGAAAAAAGTGTGTCTTATGGGGTAAAAAATGCAATATATAATGGGGGAAAAAAATTCGACGTTCTCACCCAAAGGCCCCAGATGATGTGCTGTGTACACAGGCTTTTTGACTTGTTCCTTTCGAAATGTATTTAAAAAAACTTAATTCTTGTGATATGGCCCCAATGTCTGAGATGAGACAACCCCTTTAAGGACTTTCTAACAGTGGTAGAGTCACTTTATTGGTGTTGGTGGCAAGATCCTGGATAATTCCCCCTCACCCCGTTTTGTCAGCTACACAAGATGAGAGAACATATGGCTTGTTTCACATTAGCCTGAAAACTATTTGTCCGGCTATTCCTGCGGGGAACGTGCTGTCGGATCTGTCCCTGCTGGCACAGCCATCATTCTGTCCGGCCCTATTCAGAATAGGTCATCAATATCAGATCGGCGAGGGTTCAACACCCGAACCTCCACTGATCAGCTGTATGAGAAGACCACACGCGCAGTGCACACATGCCATCAGCTTGTCTGCTGCTGTATGTCTATGGCAAAGCAGCAGCAAACAGTGGGGGTGCCAGGTGTCGGACACCCGCCAATCTGATATTGATGACCTATCCTGAGGATAGGCCATCAATATTAAAAGCCTGGAGAACCCCATTAAACAAGTTTCTATTTCAACTGTGACGTGAAGACTTTAAGCTGCAGGTTTGACAGGTCGAGTAGCATTGTGAAAACGTCTGCAACAAAATATGGCAGAACTTTCTGAACAATATCTGATTTCCATAAAGAATCTCTCTATTGTATTAAGCAGCTATATCTGCAAGAGGTGGTAACTTTGATGAGTCAAAAATCTTGATTCAATTTTGTCAAATAAAATTATTCCATGATTTTTTTTATCTTAAGATTATTTGTTCTTTGCTTTAATTTCGAAGTAAAATTGAGACATCAGCAAATGGCGTTTATCATGTAGAGAAACTTAATACAAGGCTCTTACTAATGTATTGTGATTGTCCATATTGACTCCTTTGCTGGCTGGATTAATTTTTCCATCACATTATACACGTCTCGAATCCAGGGGTTACGGCCACCTCTGCAGCGCAGATACAAGGTGGCCGGGACATGAGATGCTGTGCATGTGTCCCACAGTCCTGACCACCAGAGATGCTGGAGATTTTTCCTATAGTGTACAAGTACTACCACAGCTGCTGGACTGCAGGGTGGTCATAGCCCCTAGATATGAGCAGTGTATAATGCAATGGAAAACTAAATCCAGCCAGTGAAGGAGGCAATATGGACAATGACAATACATTAGTAAGAGCCTTATATTTGTCTACATGATAAATGCCATTTACTGATGTGAGACAACCCCTTTAATATATCATATTACTATATCCATAAAAACTGAAAAAATTGGGACGTAAAACTTTTGCCCGGTAGTGTACAGGAGGTCATGTATTCACTCTTTGTTTGTGTCTCCTACAGGTGGACCTATTAGGAGAAATAAACCAGAGAAATATCCCAGCTCTCCGTGTTCTGTTGACTACCCAGAGGAAAATCCTTTATGTTTTATTAATGAAACCCAACTTAGGGATCATCAGAGAGGTCACACAAGGGAGAATCCATATTCCTGTTCAGAATGTAAGAAATGTTTTACAGCAAAATCAAGTCTTGTTAGACATAAGAGAATTCACACAGGAGAGAAGCCGTATTCATGCTCATTATGCGGGAAGTGTTTTACAAATAAATCAAGCCATGTTATCCATGAGAAGATTCACAGAGGAGAGAGGCCATTTTCATGTTCAGAATGTGGAAAATGTTTTATAAAAAAAACAGATCTTGTGAAACATCAGAGAATTCACACAGGAGAGAATCCATATCCATGTTCAGAATGTGAGAAATGTTTCATTACTAAAGAAAAACTTAGGTATCATCAGAAAATTCACACAGGTGAGAAGACCTTTGCATGTTCTAAGTGTGGAAAATGTTTCCTTAAAAAATCAGTTCTTGTTATTCATAAAAAAATCCACACAGTGGAGAAGCCGTATTCATGTTCAGGATGTCAGAAATGTTTTCAAAATAAATCAGTTTTTTTTAGACATCAGAGAATTCACACTGGTGAGAAACCATTTACATGTTCAGAATGTGGGAAATGTTTTACACATAAATCAAATCTTATTACACACGAGAGAATTCACACAGGGTCAAAGCCATATTCATGTCCAGAATGTGGGAAATCTTTTACAAGCAAATCAAGTCTTGTTAGACATAATAGAATTCACACAGGAGAGAAGCCGTATCCATGCTCAGAATGTGGGAAATGTTTTACAAATAAATCAGATCTTGTTAAACATCAGAAACGTCACAAAGGAGAGAGGTCATACTCATGTTCAGAATGTGGGAAATGTTTTGTTACTAAAGATAACCTCAAGCTTCACCAGAGACATCACAGGGGAGAGAAGTCGTATTCATGTTCAGAGTGTGGAAAATGTTTTCTTACTAAAGACAACCTCAAGCTTCATCAGAGAACTCACACAGGAGAGAAGCCGTATTCATGTTCAGAATGTGGGAAATGTTTTACAAATAAATCACATCTTGTTACACATCAGAGAATTCACACGGAACAGAAGCCATATTTATGTTCTGAATGTGGGAAATGTTTTACACAAAAGGCAAATCTTGATGCACATCAGAGAACTCACACAAGAGAGAAGCCATATGGATGTTCAGAATGTGGAAAATGCTTTACACAAAAGGCAAATCTTGATGCACATCAGAGAATTCACACAGGAGAGAGGTCATATTCATGTTCAGAATGTGGAAAATGTTTTACAGATAAATCTGATCTAGTCATGCACAAGAAAACTCATAAAGAGGAGAAGCACTTTTCATGTTCAGAATGTGGGGAATATTTTATTACTAAAGCCAAACTTAAAGCTCATCAGAGAAATCACAATAGAGAGAAGTCATTTTGAAGTTCTGTATGTACAAAGAAGTCAAATTTTGAAATTCCCCAAAGAATTCACGTATAGAAGAAGTCAGATTCTTGCCATAGCAATTCCATCCCCATTCTCTCAAGTCAATTTATTATTTTTTTACGGTAAACTTCTGCCTTTATATTTTGACAAACATGTCTGCTCCTGTGGTCAAATGCTTCTTCTTTCCATAGCATATTGGTCTAGAGGTCAATAAACAAATTGCAGTTTTACCCTGATGTGCATAGGTGGTCTTCCTATCTCAGGCTAGATTGAAGATAAACAGCAATCCTTGGTTTAAAACAAAGTTGAGATAGTGTCTCTAGCCATGATCCAGCCTGAGATAGAGCAGGTTGAGGTCCATTCTCCATATACTTGCAGCTCTCACTAAATTGAATGCTGACAGGCTGCAGTGTGGGGAAGAAACAGATTTTCCAATTGCCCCTGTAAAACTGAACATGACCCCATGAAAAGTGATAATATGGGCTGTTTATCTTGTCAATCCATCCAAATACTCTAAGCATATACTTATATAGGGATCTTTTTTCAAAGTAGCTTGTTTATTGAGTCCATAGACCAGAGGTTTCCCGGTGTCCAGATCATGGGATCAAATAATTAACACCACACACACAACAGTGAATGTTATACTTTTTACACTCTCCTTATCCTGTTTGTATCTAATTTGTAGCATTAAATATGCAGACAGATTTTTTTTTCAAATGCATGATGCTAAGTAAAGAAAACAACAAAAACACACCGCTGGCCGATCGCACTTACATGTCCCTCTACCGTTATAATGAAGTAACAGCTAGATGTGTTCAATCTCCTCTGCCTGCCTAAATACCAGACAGCATCCAGTGGGGGAGACGGGATTAAAGGGGTTGTCCCATCTTGGACATTGGGGGAAGATGCCCAACAATGTCTGGTAGGTGCAGATCCCAGCGGGGGAACGGAGCCTGCAAGGTGAAGAAAGACTCACTGTGCATGCACGGCCACCCTCCATTCACTTCTATAAGAGATTAGGGATTACAGGGGGCTTATTTTGCGCAGGTACGTCAGGTTGCCATTATCAGCTGGTTGGTTTTAATTGCTTCTGGTTAGGAAGTGTAGGGAATATGTAGTAAATTGGTCAGGGAAATAATAACTGTCCTAGAGCCGTGTTTGTATAGTATGTGGTGAGTTGTAACCAGTCTATAATATATGTCGCCAGGGTGGCCATGTTGTGATATTGGATATTAGGAAAATTAAGTCCTCTGTCTATTATTGGTTGTTGTAGGCAGGGTCCGGCATCAGCACCCGGCATACCCGGGCAAGTGCTGGGGCCCACTGAACTGCTATGAGCACTTCCATCAATGACACTGCTGTCATTTTGCTTACACAGTACCCCTCTGGTGGGCCCTCTGATAGTCACATGAGGCCGGCTGCTGCAGAGCTTAAGACACGCCCCCTCTACACAAGACGTGCTGCCTGAGGAGAGAGACCGCAGGGCTGGAGCAGAAGTGTGAACACAGTCTGTGAGTCTGCACTGTGACTGTCTCTTCTCTGTGGGACAGGAAGGTGGGCAGGCTGAACGCTTTGAGTTGCTGCTGGATGCTGTATACCAGCAGCTTCATGCTATTTGGTTGTTTTACTGCCTCATTAAGCAGTTTGCCTCCATGACACCTACCTTCCCCCCCCCCTTCATATCCTGTCCTATTTCATCCTCATGGAGCCCCTGCTTTCTCATTTCCTCCCTCATGTATCCAGAGCTCCTGTCCCACCCTCCGATCTCCTATTGCTGCCCTGCACAGACCTCCTGCCCCTACTTCTTGTATGAATCCCCCTCAGAGCTCCTTTCACCTACTTGCTGTGTCCACCCCTCCTGTCCATCCAGGGCCCCGGGCCCCTGTCTCACTCCTCTGCCTCTCATGATGGTGGCGTCTGAACCGCATTCACCATAAGGACCTTCTAACGTCACAGGGTCATGTGACTGTGCCTCCCACCCCGTACTGTGCCCCTTTATACCCTGCATTGTGCCCTCTTACCACACCCTGTGCAGTGCCCATAGTCATTCCCTGTACTGTGTCCCCTTATACCCTTTTATCCAGTCACTATATGGCGGTGTTATCTGGTCACTGTATGGCAGTGTTATCCGGCCACTGTGCATAGGTGTTATCCGGTCACTGTATGGCAGTGTTATCCGGCCACTGTGCATAGGTGTTATCTGGTCACTGTATGGCAGTGTTATCCGTCACTGTGCATAGGTGTTATCCGGTCACTGTATGGCAGTGTTATCCGGTCACTGTATGGCAGTGTTATCCGGCCACTGTGCATAGGTGTTATACAGTCACTGTATGGCAGTGTTATCCGGCCACTGTGCATAGGTGTTAACCGGTCACTGTATGGCAGTGTTATCCGGCCACTGTGCATAGGTGTTATCTGGTCACTGTATGGCAGTGTTATCCGGCCACTGTGCATAGGTGTCATCCAGTCACTGTATGGCAGTGTTATCCGGCCACTGTGCATAGGTGTTATCTGGTCACTGTATGGCAGTGTTATCCGGCCACTGTGCATAGGTGTTATCCGGTCACTGTATGGCAGTGTTATCCGGCCACTGTGCATAGGTGTTATACAGTCACTGTATGGCAGTGTTATCCGGCCACTGTGCATAGGTGTTATCCGGTCACTGTATGTCAGTGTTATCCGGCCACTGTGCATAGGTGTCATCCAGTCACTGTATGGCAGTGTTATCCGGCCACTGTGCATAGGTGTTATACAGTCACTGTATGGCAGTGTTATCCGGCCACTGTGCATAGGTGTTATCCGGTCACTGTATGGCAGTGTTATCCGGCCACTGTGCATAGGTGTCATCCAGTCACTGTATGGCAGTGTTATCCGGCCACTGTGCATAGGTGTTATCTGGTCACTGTATGGCAGTGTTATCCGGCCACTGTGCATAGGTGTTATCTGGTCACTGTATGGCAGTGTTATCCGGCCACTGTGCATAGGTGTCATCCAGTCACTGTATGGCAGTGTTATCCGGCCACTGTGCATAGGTGTTATACAGTCACTGTATGGCAGTATTATCCGGCCACTGTGCATAGGTTTTATCCGGTCACTGTAAAGAGTTGTTATCCGGTCACTGTATGGTATAGTTCCATGGTAGAAAATAAATTTACGTTAACGTATGCATTTTTTACTTGACTCTGCAGGATACAAAAACATGGAGTGCTGCACATTTGTATACATCAAACCGATAGGAAAAACGTGATGTGAACCCCCTGGGGGGGGGGGGAGGGGGGGGCGGGGGAGGTACAAAAATTTGCTGTGGGGCCCAGTCAGTTCTAGCTACATCACTGCACATCTTCTCTCCTCCAGGTCCGGCCCAGCGGTGACGTCATGACGTGTGTCTCACTGCTGCAGCGGAGGAGAGAAGGAGCGCAGGGAGCTGCGGTTAGTGAATGACAGGAATGATAGGTATGTGAGGGGCCACTGGGGGGGTCATTACACCGTGAGGGCCCCTTACACAGTATAATGACCCCCAAAGCCCCCCATTTAGTATAATGATCCACAATGACCCTTCATTCAGTATAATGACCCCCAGTGCCCCCCATTTAGTATAATGATCCACAATGACCCTCCATTCAGTATAATGACCCCTAGAGCCCCCACTATTTCCCAGATGTCCCCCGACCTGCACATCTGTGGTTCTGTCAGGTCTATTGGTTAATACTAAGTCCAGTATGGCCGTCCCTCTAGTCGGGTCCTGAACCAGTTGGGAAAGGTTTCAGTTTCCCAGTCTATATTGGGGTAGTTTCAGTCTTCCATAATGACGACCTCCTGATTTCCCACCGCATGTATCTCATTTGGAAGTAGATTTTCTGTGGATTCTGGTATATTAGGGGCTTACAATAAACTCCTATCAGCATTTTATTATTGTTTTGGCCTCCAAAAAAACACTACATTTGAGGTCCTACATTTGAGGTCCTACATTTGAGGTCCTTGCTTTGAGCTTGTGACCTAAATCCCTAAAATTATTTTTAAGAACGCTCCATCTACCTCTAACATTGTCATTTGTTCCAATGTGGACCATGACCGCTGGATCTTTTCCAGCCCCTCCCAGTTATCTGTCAACCGATCCGCGATGTGTCGAACTCGAGCTCCATGAAGACAACACAGTGTAGGGCGATCCAGGTCTTTGTGGGCGATCCAGGTCCAAGTCTCTTCCCTCTACCCCAGCTGCCTACCTTACTTCTCTGAGCCTCCAGGCTTCCACCCTCCCCCACATCTACCACGTAGAGCACCTGCTCAGTGAGCTGCTAAATCTTTTCCAAATTGCCAATGCTTCTCTGTGTTGAAATTCGCTCATTTAGATCCACGATGTGCGATTCCAACATCTGTTCCAGGACTGCAGACATCTAACAAGATGTGCACTGGACGGCGCTGTCACTGATGGAGCACATACTAATGGGGAGTGCACAAGAAAAGAGAAAACACGTAATAATAGAGTACAATGATAAGCAACTGACTGACTGTAGTCCCTCCTATAGTCCCTGAAGGAGATTTACTGCATCAAAACGGGTGTAAAGTAGAACTGACCTAGGTGCCCATAGCAACCAATCAGATTCCACCTTTCATGTTCGAAAGGAGCTGTCCAAAATGAAAGGTGGAATCTGATTGGTTGCCATGGGCACCTAGGTCAGTTCTACTTTCCACCGGTTTTGATAAATCTCCTCCCCTGAATCTGACGTCGCACACGCTGGATATAGGTGCTGCTCCCAGTCACACCAGACTGACAAATTATCTTTTCTTCTGGATTCAAAGGAAACTCTTAACGTTTCAGCAGAAAAAGATAATTGTAGACTTCCAGCCTCGTAGGTTCCGTTTCGGGAAGACCCTTTTCTGTTCCAGCATAACTGCGCCCCAGTGAATAACCCCCAGCATATACGGGCTGTTATATGATATCAGAGGACTACAACTCCCAGCATGTCCAGCCTGTTATTATGTGATATCAGAGGACATTACAAGAGGAGGTGTATGAGGAGAAGACTACAACTCCCAGCATTTCCTTCACTCTCACGATAAATCCATTGAATCTCAATTTTCTTCGCCTTCACACAAAGCCCCGCCCCCTGCTCTGATCACATGATGGTGACATCATAACACAGTTACCACTACATGGTCTCTGGACTGATCACATGGCAGTGATGTCATCACAGGTCCTTGACAACCATTACTCTCCACTGCTGCAGAGCGTCACTCCTATTGATCACATGACAATGACATCATCACATGTCTTTCGTCACCACTTCCTCTCTCCACTGCTGAGCTCCGCCCCCTGCACTGATCACATGACAGTGACATCATCATAGGTCTTTCCTGCATAACTTCTTCCCATTGCTGAGCTCCGCCTCCTACATTGGTCACATGGTGATCATCACTGCTGCTAAGCTCCGCCCCTTCCGATCACATGACAGTGATGTCATCCCAGGTCCTTCTCTACCACGTCTAAGCTCCGCCCCTCCTAATCACATGATGGTGACATTATCCCAGGTCCTTCAGCTCTTGCAGTGCAGCAGATCAAGGAGCCTCTTCTTCTCTCTGGTATCAGCCATTTCTCCAGAATCCCCCTTTATCCCCGGTGCTGGGGGCTCTGAGAAGCGGGGTCTCTCCAGGAGCAGTAAGTGCGGTTCTGGATCTCACTAATGCTCTTGTCCCTGGAGGATTTCCACCCTCTCCTCTCCTCTCCTCATAAAGGCGTCTGCAGTACTAGAAGCCTCCAGCTCCTCCAGGTCTCTCCTCTTCTCCTGAATGACCACCAAGGATGGACAGGAAGGAGATCAGCAGAAGAATATTAGACCTCACCTTGGAGATCATCTCCCTGCTGAGCGGAGAGGTAAACTTTTCTAGATTTCTCTCCTCTTTATTGTATTCTGTAACAAGTCAGACATCGGGAAGGAGAATCCATCATAGGAAGTGATAGGAAGAGTCCAGGGTCCTGGAGAACGGCCTCCAGACCTTCCAAGTGATGGAGAACCTGAAGATCAGCCACCAGTATGGTCAGTGATGGATCATGGAGACCAATAGTCATGTTGTAGGAGCCATGAGAAGGTAAGTAGGCAGGTTGTACCCAGGAGGAGAGGAAGCAGAGGAGGAGATGGCCGGAGTGTGGCCTGGAGGGAGGATTTCTACCACTAGTCTGACATCTAGATGATACTGGACTATAACAAGGAGGCATCCACTACGTCTAGAGGAAAGAAGGTTTCTCCACCAACATAGAAGAGGAGTCTTTATTGTAAGAGCAGTGAGACTATGGAGCTCTCTGCCAGAGGAAGGGGTCATGGGAGATTCTGTAGAAGAGTCCAAAAGGGGCCTGGAGGTCTTGAGGGTAATAATATTCCAGCTTCTAGTGACTAGATTACTGGAGATGGGGCCATGATCCAGGGAGGGATTCTGAGTGTAGATCTGGAGTCGGGAAGGAATTTCTTTCCCTAAGTGTCTCTCTCCATCCACAGGATTACACCATAGTGAAGAAGACATCGGGGGAGACTCCCATCATCCATGAGTCAGGAAGGTGGAGCAGGACCCCCATCACAGAGCCTCCCCCCCTGATACATGAGCAGAAGATCCTAGAACTCACCCACAAGATGATTGAGCTGCTGACTGGAGAGGTGACACTGCTGGGAATGCTGGGAAATTCTCCAGTAACAGCACTGGAGGGGTCTGGGTGATGACGGTGTCATTGTGTTGTCAGGTTCCTGTAAGGTGTCAGGATGTGGCGGTCTATTTCTCCATGGAGGAGTGGGAGTATATAGAAGGACACAAGGATCTGTACAAGGAGGCCATGATGGAGGCTCCCCGGCCTCTGACATCACCAGGTAAGAAGAGACTAAGGTGAGAAGAGACATACAGTGCCTTGAAAAAGTATTCATACCACTTTTCAACATTTTTAAATGTATTTTAATGTGATAGATCAACACAAAGTACAAGTATATGTGAGGTGAAAAGAAAATGATACATGAGCTTCAAAACTTTTAATAAATACAAATTTGAAAAGCGTGGCCTGCATATTCAGCCTCCTGTACTCTGATCCCCCTAAATAAAATCCAGGATGACCAATTGCCATCAGAAGAATTAGTGAATAGAGTCCTCCTGTGTGTAATGTCTTCTCATTATATCTCCAGCTGTTCTGTGAATTCCTCAGAGGTTTCTTAGAGAGCATTAGTGATCAAACAGCATCATAAAAACCAAGGAACACACCAGACAGGTCAGGGATAAAGTTGTGCAGAAGTTTAAAGGAGGTTTAAGTTATAATAAAATATCCCAAGCTCTGAACATCTCACGGAGCACTGATCAATCCATCATCTGAAATAGGAAGGAGTAAGGAAAAAGTGCAAACCTACTAAGACATGGCCGTCCACCTAATCTGACTGCCTAGACAAGGAGAGCACTAATTAGAGAAGCAGCCACGGTCACTCTGGAGGAGCTGTAGAGATCCACCGCTCAGGTGGGAGAATCTGTCCACAGGACAACTATTAGTCGTCTACTCCACAAATCTGCCTTTATGGAAGAGTGGGAAGAAGAAAGACATTTTTGAAAGCAGCCATAAGACGTCCTGTTTGCAGTTTGCCACAAGACACGACACACTTTCCAGATTTTTATTTATTAAACATTGTGAAAACCATGTCTCATCTTCTTCTCACCTCACACAGACTTGTACTTGGTGTTGGTCGATCACCTAAAATCCCAATAAAATATATTTCAGTTTGTGGGTGTAACGTGAGAAAATATGGAAAAGTTCAAGGGGTGTGAATACTTTTTCAAGGCACTGTACATATATATGGGCACAATCTCAGTCATGGATGATTCTAGCTCTTCTGCTGGCTCAGGCAAAAATGTAAATGCCCCCCCCCCCCCCCATTAAAAAATAGTATGAAAGCCAAGTAGCCACAGAACCGAGACTGTCCTGCCAGATCTGGGGCGGTACATGTACAGATAACGTTGTTGATATCACCTGTGCTGATAATGTGGTAATGCTACCTGCAGTCCTATGTAAAACCACAGATAACACTAGTGTAGATCATGTGGTAGTGCTACCTGCAGTCCTATGTAAAACCACAGATAACAGTAGTGTAGATCATGTGGTAGTGTTACCTGCAGTCCTATGTAAAACCACAGATTACACTAGTGTAGATCATGTGGTAGTGTTACCTGCAGTCCTATGTAAAACCACAGATAACACTAGTGTAGATCATGTGGTAGTGCTACCTGCAGTCCTATGTAAAACCACAGATAACACTAGTGTAGATCATGTGGTAGTGTTACCTGCAGTCCTATGTAAAACCACAGATAACACTAGTGTAGATCATGTGGTAGTGTTACCTCCGTCCTTGGTGTGCCTCTCCCACGGGACTCCATGCTGGCGGCGCTGCCTCCTCTTCCATCCTCTTATTGCCCCCGCACAGAGCGTCCTGATGCAGCTATAGGTACACTGTGGGCATGGCGATGGTGACCACACAGGGACAGAAAACTGTACAATCAGGGGGGCTCACCAAATAAATGTCACAGAGTGCAAACCACCGTACTGATATGTAGCCAAACACACTAGAAGAAGGAGAAAAACCGCACGCGAGGCTGCCCCTCTATTTAAAAATATATAATTTATTCAAAAACACAAAAAGCCCAAGCAAATTTTAAAAACATTGTATACATTTACAACATAGCGTGTGGACTAAAAATATATAGTTAATTAATAAATAAGTATAATTAATAAATAAGGCATCAAAAACTCCAAAATACTTATCAGATGAAAGGGTAGGCAGACACGGTGTGCGGGTAACAGCGCCCACACGTATCGCCAGGCACAGCTAGCTTCCTCAGGGGTCCACATACCGGGGAAAATGTGTTCCATATACAGTCATGTGAAAAAATTAGGACACCCTTTGAAAGCATGTGGTTTTTTGTAACATTTTTAATAAAAGGTTATTTCATCTCCGTTTCAACAATACAGAGAGATTAAAGTAATCCGACTAAACAAAGAAAACTGAAGAAAAGTCTTTTCAAGATCTTCTGTAAATGTCATTCTACAAAAATGCCTATTCTAACTGAGGAAAAAGATAGGACACCCTCACATGTATTCCCTCTTAAATTGGCTCAGATCTCACACAGGTATATCACACCAGGTGCACATAATTAGTAGATCGTTACTCTGCATGTTGAATGAGGCTTGCCCTATTTAAACCTCAGACATTTAGTTTGGTGTGCTCCTGACTGTTGAAGTGAGAGTGAGCACCATGGTGAGAGCAAAAGAGCTGTCAGAGGACTTCAGAAAAAAGATTGTAGCAGCCTATGAGTCTGGGAAGGGATTTAAAAAGATCTCAAAAGATTTTGAAATCAGCCATTCCACTGTCCGGAAGATAGTCTACAAGTGGAGGGCTTTCAAAACAACTGCCAACATGCCCAGGACTGGTCGCCCCAGCAAGTTCACCCCAAGAGCAGACCGCAAGATGCTAAAAGAGGTCTCCAAAAACCCTAAAGTGTCATCTCGAGAACTACAGCAGGCTCTGGCTACTGTTGATGTAGAAGTACATGCCTCTACAATCAGAAAGAGACTGTACAAGTTTAACTTGCATGGGAGGTGTGCAAGGAGGAAACCTTTGCTTTCCAAGAGAAACATCGAGGCCAGACTGACATTTGCCAGAGATAAAGTTGACAAAGACCAGGACTTCTGGAATAATGTTCTTTGGACAGATGAGTCCAAAATTGAATTATTTGGACACAACAGCAGAGGACATGTTTGGCGTAAACCAAACACAGCATTCCAAGAAAAGAACCTCATACCAACTGTGAAGCATGGAGGTGGAAGTGTCATGGTTTGGGGCTGCTTTGCTGCAGCAGGACCTGGTCAGCTCACCATCATAGAATCCACGATGAATTCTACTGTGTATCAGAAGGTGCTTGAAGAACATGTGAGACCATCAGTTAGAAAATTAAAGCTGAAGCGGAACTGGACCATGCAACATGACAATGACCCAAAACATACTAGTAAATCAACCAAAGATTGGCTGAAAAAGAAGAAATGGAGAGTCCTGGAATGGCCAAGTCAAAGTCCAGATTTGAATCCCATTGAGATGCTGTGGGGTGACTTGAAAAGGGCTGTACGTGCAAGAAACCCCTCAAACATCTCACAGCTGAAAAAGTTCTGCATTGAGGAGTGGGGTAAAATGTCCTCAGACCGATGTCGAAGACTGGTAGATGGCTACAAGAACCGTCTCACTGCAGTTATTTCAGCCAAAGGAGGTAACACTCGCTATTAGGGGCAAGGGTGTCCTATCTTTTTCCTCAGTTAGAATAGGCATTTTTGTAGAATGACATTTACAGAAGATCTTGAAAAGACTTTTCTTCAGTTTTCTTTGTTTAGTCGGATTACTTTAATCTCTCTGTATTGTTGAAACGGAGATGAAATAACCTTTTATTAAAAATGTTACAAAAAACCACATGCTTTCAAAGGGTGTCCTAATTTTTTCACATGACTGTATACATACATGATGGCGCAATGCCGGAAAAGGACCTGCAAGTACCGGAAACGCTTTGAATCCGAGCAAGTGCCAGTGTGCGCCTGAATCTGCGTGTCAACGTGCGTTCCAGGCACAGAGTGCGCCTCGGACACCACATATAGGAGGGCTCAGTACCATGATATCAAAAATGAATATAAAACAGAATTATAATAGCGATATACCTTATTAATTGTGTGAAAATAAATGTCATAAAAAATGTGAACACGTATCCTAAAAATGCCCTAATTAATATATATTGACTGAACATCCGTGTCATAGGTTTGGTATGTGACCCAATTACCCCCTAATATCATTTTATAATCATGATCCTATAGAATTACCCAATTGTACATAAATATGTTAAACAATAAAGTGTATATAGAATAAAATCTTCAATTTCAAACCTGATCAAGTGAACCTCAAAAACTAAACGATACCACGATTAAGTAGCCCATTGATTTCATTGTTATTGTCAGGACAAATTGTTTATCAAACCTTTTTGACACCAGTTATATATGAATATATATATATACAGATAAATAATAAATTCATACAAATAACTTATCAATCCAATATGTACATGTGTCATTTTATGCAAAACATGATTAACCAATAATATATATTCAAATAAAAAGAAACCAAAGAGTTAAAAGATTGGACATGATCATATTACCAAATACCAATCTGGAGATCACAATTGTGTAACTTATTAACCAACTTAGTGATATCATGTGTATGTAGCCCATTGATTTCAATGTTATTACTTTTTGAGACCAATTGCATATAAATATATATAGATAAATAATAAATAACGTAATTACCAAATGTATTACTATAACTCCAATTCATAATAAAAAATTAATATAAAAACTTTCATAAATAGACCAATCCCATATATACGTTTGTGATTTGTCTTATACAGAACATAATTAACCAAAAATGTATGTCCAAAAAATGATTGTGCCCCTTCACAGTAGTAATGCCCTCTGTGCCCCCTTTTATAGTAGTACTGCCCTTTGTGCCCCATTATAGTAGAAAAGCTTGAAGAGAACATTGGCGGCATCCACCGGCAGTGTTTAGCGGCTGTGTGGATGCCGCCCCCTCAAAAATTGTGAAAACTGCCGCCTGAGGCTCGATTCTCATGGCAGAAATGGCCCTGATCTCAGTTACACAATTTTTTTGGTGGCTCAGTCAGAAAATCTATACATCAATTTTCGGTATCTCAGGAGGACGAGGACCTGGTCACTTGGAAAATATGAATTAATGATTGCTTCTTTGGGGAACAATTTAAAAAAAAAAGAATTCAATCGTTGTTTGGATGCTAATAATGGGGACATCTCCTTTTCAGGGGTGTAACGATCGCGGCCGCAGAGGGTGCGACCGGTCCCGGCAGGGGGGAGGAGGCCCGCTGTACTCGCATATAATGGGAGCACTCTGACAGGGCCCGGCATAAAGTACAGTGAGAAGGCCGGGCCCCGTCAGAGCGCTCCTTAAACATGAGGGGGTGCAGAGGCAAGGGGGGGCGCACTCACCCGGCCCGGCAGTTCGTTTTCAGAGTGAAGCAGGGAGACCTCTCCACACCCTTCTGCACTGTTCTTCAGAGCTCAGGCCCTCCCCCTGCTGGCCGCACATCACTCTGCTGGCTGTGGGAGGAGCGCTAAAGCCTGGAAATTGGCCTCCAGCAGAGCCAGCAGCGCAATGTGAGTGTGGGAGCGCGTCATCAGGGAAGAGGGTAAGTATGTGGTTTTTTTCTCCATAAAGCTGCAAAAAGGGAGCAACAACTAGAGTGAGGGGGCACAAAAGAGCATAACCACTGTGAGGGGCACATATCTGGGTATAACTACTGTGAGGGGCACATATCTGGGTATAACTGCTGTGAGGGGCACATATCTGGCATAACTGCTGTGAGGGGCACATATCTGGCATAACCACTGTGAGGGGCACATATCTGGGTATAACCACTGTGAGGGGCACATATCTGGGTATAACTACTTTGAGGGGGCACATATCTGCCATAACTGCTGTGAGGGGGCATATATCTGGCATAACCACTGTGAGGGGCACATATCTGACATACTACTGTGAGGGGGCACATATCTGGCATAACTACTGTGAGGGGGGCACATATCTGGACATAACTACTGTGAGGGGCACATATCTGGTATAACTACAGTGAGGGGGGCACAAAAGTAGGCATAACTACTGTGACAGGAACAAAGGTGGGCATAACTACTGTGAGGGGAACATATCTGGCATAACTGCTGTGAGGGGGCATATATCTGGCATAACCGCTGTGAGGGGCATATATCTGACACAACTACTGTGAGGGGGCACATATCTGGCATAACTACTGTGAGGGGGCACATATCTGGCATAACTACTGTGAGGGGGCACATATCTGGACATAACTACTGTGAGGGGCACATATCTGGTATAACTACAGTGAGGGGGCACAAAAGTAGGCATAACCACTGTGACGGGAACAAAGGTGGGCATAACTACTGTGAGGGGGCACATATCTGGGTATAACTACTGTGTGGGGCACATATCTGGGCATAACTGCTGTGAGGAGGTACACATCTGGCATAACTACAGCGAGGGGGCACATATCTGGACATAACTACTGTGAGGGGGCACATATCTGGACATAACTACTGTGAGGGGCACATATCTGGTATAACTACAGTGAGGGGGCACAAAAGTAGGCATAACTACTGTGACAGGAACAAATGTGGGCATAACTGCTGTGAGGCCACAATGAGAACATAACTATTTTGAAGGGAACACAAGGTGGGCTTAATTGCTGTGAAGAGCCACAATGTGGGCATTAATACTGTGAGGGGCCACAATGTGGGCATTAGTACTGTGTAGATACATTGGCATGGCTCAGTCTTACAGGCCAGCACAGCGCCCCCTGCTGGTGATTTCACAGGGGCAGTCACCATCCCTTCCTTATGTGATTATTTTTTTCTCTATGACCACAGGGACCTTGTTCTGGATCTATCACGCCAGCGACACCCTGGATGAGGTAGGACCAGATTTTATTAAGACTGGGTGAGTGTAGCCATGCATTGGGCTTAGGACTCTTTAACACTAGTGGATCCTGTGCGGATAATCCGCTGCGTGAAAGTGAGCCAAGCCCCATTCCGGACGGCAGAGACACGGAGCAGTAACATGTGATCTTTTTGCTATAAAATCACGGCGACAACTTTATCTCACTGTGATTTTGTAGTAAAAAGATCCCAGAGAGGCACGGGACGTTATCAGTCATGTTACTGCTCCGTGTCTCTGGTGTCCGGAACGGGGCTTGGCTCTCTTTCACGCAGCAGATTACCCGCACGGCATCCGCTCGTATGAAAGAGCCCTTGGTGTAAAGAAAATCTGCCTCCTCTTTGTAAAAATGGGAGGGGGGGGGGGCGATCCAAAGTTTGCACTGGGGCCCATAACACTCTAGTTACGCCACTGGACATTATTGTGGGTCAAGTACATTTTTTGGGTTGACTTTTTTTTTTTCTCAAAGAGCATCTACAGGAGCTGGTACTCGGATAAAGTAGGTGTCGTTACTCCACTTGGGATATATCCAAGAAACAGGCCCAGAGAATTAACAGGAGCTGCTGTGGACAGCAAGATTTTATTCAGATTAGAGTTTGAAAAAAAAAAAAATTTGAGAAGGGATATAGCGAATCTGGGGATTGAACATGCTGATTCCAGTTCTGCAGCTTCGGTCCTCCAAGCTGATGTTTGTTTACAAGGCAGCAGCACCACACGTGACCACTGCAGCCAGTCACTGACCTTGAGGTGTTCTCCTTTATATGGCTGAAGTCAGTGATTGGCTGCAGCAGTCACGTGTGGTATACGACTCAAAACTGGACACTGCAGGGGTGTAACTGCTCAGTATAGCTTCATGTTGATTTTATATATTTAATGGCACTGAGTAAAAGAGGAAATCAATGGGCACCAGTATGGTCCTCAGGCCCAGGATCTTACCATGGTAGAACGGTGGACCTTTGGTTGCTCATGTAGCTGTATAAACAGAAGGATTAGTTTTTGAAGTTTAGGAAAAATATGGGGGGGAAGGGGGACATTACGGCGAGGAAAGTATAAAGCACTATCAGTAACACCATCATCTTCACATCCATCTGGTCCTGTCCGGGAGATGAACAGTTAGGGAATTTTAATTTGAGAGACTTTTGTTACATATATCCAGTATGCTTTTTGGGGTGTAGAAATCTGTGGGTGACACATGTAAATGTATGTTTATAATGGTATACATTGAAGCTACAGACGTGGACAAAATTGTTGGTACCCTTTGGTCAATGAAAGAAAAAGTCACAATGGTCACAGAAATAACTTTAATCTGACAAAAGTAATAATAAATTAAAATTCTATAAATGTTAACCAATGAAAGTCAGACATTGTTTTTCAACCATGCTTCAACAGAATTATGTAAAAAAATAAACTCATGAAACAGGCATGGACAAAAATGATGGTACCCCTAGAAAACACAGAACATAATGTGACCAAAGGGACATGTTAATTCAAGGTGTGTCCACTAATTAGCATCACAGGTGTCTACAACCTTGTAATCAGCCATTGGGCCTATATATATGGCTCCAGGTAATCACTGTGTTGTTTGGTGATATGGTGTGTACCACACTCGACATGGACCAGAGGAAGCAAAGGAAAGAGCTGTCTCAAGAGATCAGAAAGAAAATTATAGACAAGCATGTTAAAGGTAAAGGCTATAAGACCATCTCCAAGCAACTAGATGTTCCTGTGAGTACAGTTGCACATATTATTCATAAGTTTAAGATCCATGGGACTGTAGCCAACCTCCCTGGACGTGGCCGCAGGAGGAAAATTGATGACAAATCTAAGAGACGGATAATCCGAATGGTAACAAAAGAGCCTAGAAAGACTTCTAAAGAGATTCAAGGTGAACTTCATGCTCAAGGAACATCAGTGTCAGATCGCACCATCCGTCGTTGTTTGAGCCAAAGTGGACTACATGGGAGACGACCAAGGAGGACACCATTGTTGAAAACGAATCATAAAAAAGCAAGACTGGAATATGCCAAACTACATGTTGACAAGCCACAAAGCTTCTGGGAGAATGTCCTGTGGACAGATGAGACAAAAATCGAAGTTTTTGCCAAGGCACATCAGCTGTATGTTCACAGACGAAAAAATGAAGCATATCAAGAAAAGAACACTGTCCCTACTGTGAAACATGGAGGAGGCTCTGTTATGTTCTGGGGCTGCTTTGCTGCGTCTGGCACAGGGTGTCTTGAATCTGTGCAGGGTACAATGAAATCTCAAGACTATCAAGGAATTCTAGAGAGAAATGTACTAGCCAGTGTCAGAAAGCTTGGTCTCAGTCGCAGGTCATGGGTCTTGCAACAGGACAATGACCCAAAACACACCGCTAAAAACACCCAAGAATGGCTAAGAGGAAAAAATTGGACTATTCTAAAGTGGCCTTCTATGAGCCCTGACCTCAATCCTATTGAGCATCTTTGGAAGGAGCTGAAACATGCAGTCTGGAAAAGGCACCCTTCAAACCGGACACAACTGGAGCAGTTTGCTCATGAGGAGTGGGCCAAAATACCTGCTGAGAGGTGCAGATGTCTCATTGACAGTTACAGGAAGCGTTTGATTGCAGTGATTGCCTCAAAAGGTTGCGCAACAAAATATTAAGTTAGGGGTACCATCATTTTTGTCCATGCCTGTTTCATGAGTTTATTTTTTTACATAATTCTGTTGAAGCATGGTTGAAAAACAATGTCTGACTTTCATTGGTTAACATTTATAGAATTTTAATTTATTATTACTTTTGTCAGATTAAAGTTATTTCTGTGACCATTGTGACTTTTTCTTTCATTGACCAAAGGGTACCAACAATTTTGTCCACGTCTGTATATGTCAGACATTACCCCTGTCAGAAGACTATCGCACAATGTGAACGGCCCTTAGTTCAAGTGCCCTCTCTTTTTAGCCAAGCTATGGCCTTGGTGTTGGTGTACAGCTTGGACCATCACCTGATGACTGACCCTGGAAACAGGACCTTTAATAAAAGTAGTTGAGTGTCCCTGCTGTAGCAATTCACACAGATACGAGCCCATCAGGGTGGGGGGCTCACTCTACATCTTTCTTACTTCAGAGGGATAGGATACGGCTCAGGAGGAGGATTCTTGGAATGTGCGAGAGCTGAGAGTCAACCTCCACAATGAATGGCTATGACACATCAGGTTGCACCTGTATAGGAGCAGAAGCAAAACATTCCTTCATAGCTGAAACGGCCTGTAATGCCTCTTCAGACCAGACTGAGAAATCCGTACCTTTCTTTGGTCATATCTGTTAATGGTTGGACAACAGTCGAGTAATTCAAGATACATTTACGGTAGTAGTTGGTGAACCCCAAAAATCGCATGAGCGCTTTCAGATTTTCAGGTCGATCCCAGTCCAACACAGCATAGACTTTTTCCGGATACATACGAAAACCCGAAGATGGTGTAACCCAAGAATTTCACTTCCGGAACTGCAAATACACACTTCTCCATCTTGGCATACAATGTATTCTCCCTTAGGATCTGTAAGACCTGTTTCGCGTGATCCTGATGAGTCTCCATGTCTGGAGAATAAATTAGTATGTCATCCAGATACACAACAACAAACCTCTGCACCAGATGATGAAAGAGGTCATTGATGAAATGTTGAAAAACAGCAGGAGCATTGGTCAACCCAAAAGGCATGACCAAATCCTCAAAATGACCTTCAGGGGTATTAAAGGCCGTCTTCCATTCTTTCCCCTCCTTGATCCTTACCAGATTATATGCCCCCAAATCCAATTTAGAGAACACCTTGGCACCGACAATCTGATTGAACAAATCTGGGATCAAAGGAAGGGGAGGATAGGGATCACGGACAGTAATGTGATTAAGCTCACGGAAGTCGAAACATGGCCTAAGGGTTCTGTCCTTTTTTTTTTTTACAAAGAAGAACCCTGCAGCCACTGGTGATGTAGATGGTCTAATACAGGGGTGTACAACCTTTTCTGGTTGGGGGCCACATTGTCAGCCTGAACATGTGAGCAGCCACAGAACATGGACATACATGTCTGTTACCACATGGTTGGGGGCCGCACAGAATGGTATCAAGGGCCGCATGTGGCCCCCGGACTGTAGGTTGTGCACCCCTGGTCTAATATGACCTTTAGCCAAACTCTCGGTGATATATTCTCGAATGGCTACTCTTTCGGGTTCAGAAAGATTATACAACCGAGACTTGGGCAATCTAGCTCTGAGAATAAGATTGACGGGGCAATCATACTCCCGATGTGGAGGAAACTCCTGGTCTCCACTTTCAGAGAATACATCAGCAAAATCAGAAATCAAGGAAGGTACAGCCATGGTAAACCTAGCACCACCGGAGTGGGCAGACCCTCCAGCACAAAACACGAGATGAAAATTACCCACCTTTAAACGTATGTCCTGCACAATTTGTGACTTTTTTCCCTTTCATCCTCCATGATGGCATACCATGAGATATGACCCGCCACCAACCAGGTAGGGACAGAAAGTATAAATTTGACTCTCCTCTGGCTCCTCCTCAGTGTCTTCCTGTCCCTCCAGGTAGGAGATATGGTTTTTCGCTTATGGTCGCGGACCATGAAGAATGAAAGAAGAAATCACCATGTGAGGAGGCAGCAGAGTCCGAGCCCTAGTTGGGTAACAGGCGCTGAGAATGTGTCTCTTACCTGCTGCTAGGCGCGGGCAGACAGGTCCACATGGGGCCGGACACTCATGGAGTCCCTCCGGTCAGTCATCAAGCTCCACACTGCGATCTGGCATGGCTGGCGCTCACAGTGTCATCACCGGAAGTGGACACAGTCCATGCGTTCCACGGCTTACTTCCGGTCCGGGGCCTGAGGGCACTTCCGGCGGTGGATCGCATGCCGAGGATGGTGAGAGATTTGAAAATCATGCATGATTATGACGGAGGTCGTCCTCTGACCTGAGGTCTTTAAGGTAAAAGTTATTTAAAAAGGGGGAAACGTGTGGATGTCTACCCTAAACATGTTGGATCCAAGTGGAGTTATGGAGACCACTCTGGGTTCTACACTTGTGAGTAACGTTACCGGGACAAGGGTTAAACAGTATATTCTGTAATTAACCCATATGTGTTTCTCTTTCTTTTTGTATGTTTGCAGAGTGAGAAAGAGGTTGCTCAAAAAAGTTAAAACTAGTCAGCGGTCAAAAAAGTGCAGTATTTGTTCTGTAAAACTTTCAGATTCCTATACTAGGAAAGTTTGTACTTTATAGAAAAATTTACTGACAATATTACTAAAGATTTGGTTCCGAAGAACTTAAAAATACGATCAGAGAAGAAATAAGGTCTACTATGTCAGATCCTTCGGTATTTCCTTCCTGCTCCAAACAGGTGACAAAAACCTCTGATTCAGATGAAGATTCGGAATCAGGAGAATTATGTTCCAGAGACTCTTCTAGATCTGATTCAGAATTTAAAAACTATCTTTTTTCCTCTGAGGATACCAGAGAATTAATTAAAGCGGTTAGGGCCACTATGGATCTTTCTGAGGAAAAGTTTAGTGGCTTTGAACAGAGGTCTAACCGAGGGTTTCCGGTACATAAAAATTTGCATGAGCTAGTTAAAAGAGAATGGAGAACCCCGGATAGGAAATTGTTCATTCCTAAAACAATAAGATGACGGTTTCCATTTACTAGTGAAGATGAAGCTCTATTAACGACTTGTCCTAAGATAGACGTATCCCTATCCAAATTGGTGAAAGGTCCCATTGCCTTACCGTTTGAGGATATGGGATCTTTAAGGGATCCCATGGATAAAAAGATGGATCAAACTCTCAAAAAGACATAGGAAGCTTGCGCGGCCCTGTTTAAACCAAACCTAGCTGCAACATCAGTATCCAGGTCTTTAAAGAAATGGCTCATGCAATTAGAATCCTTGCTGAAAAACGGTAATACATATTATAGTCTAAAAGATTCCTTTCCACTATTAATTAAAGCTGTGGATTTTCTGTCTGATTCTATGGCAGAATCAGTCAGAATGGCCGCAAAGGCAACTGGGTTGGCAGTCGTAGCAAGGAGATCCCTCTGGTTAAAATCCTGGTCTGGAGAGGTCAGTTCAAAACTGAAGTTATGTACCTTACCTTTTCATGGGAATTATTTGGAGAGGATTTAGAATCCATCCTAGAAAAGGCTTCCGACTCAAAGAAAACCTTTCCCAGGAACTCTGGGAAAAGGAAATTTCCCTTTCGGAGAGGTAAAAAAGGAGCTCCCTTTCAAACAAAGAAAACTAATAGAGATTCTGGCTGGTCAAGGGGAAAGAACCAAAAGAGTAGAGGATACTTGTTCACTACAAAGAATACGGAATCGTCAAAGCAATGACGCCAGATCTCAGGTAGGAGGAAGATTAAGCTTTTTTTCTAGACTATTGGGCAATGATTACAACAAACCCTTGGGTCTTAGATATTGTATCAGAAGGCTACAAAATTGTGTTCCGTCTTCCTCCTCCTTCAGGATTACTCCAGTTCAAAGAACAACCGTTCTTCAAGGAAATCTGGAAGAAGGGATTCGGAAGTTGCTGGCTCAAAAGGCCATAATTTCCGGTTCCCACTTCCCAACAAGGTCAGGGATATTATTCAACCGTATTTCTAGTAAAAAAGCTAGACGGGAAATTTTGGTTAATAATAAACCTAAAAAACTTGAACAAGTTCATAGAATACAACAGGTTCAAAATGGAAACGATAAGATCAACTGTGAATCTGCTAAAAAAAGGGAGACTTCTTGGCCTCCATAGACCTAAGAGACGCATATTACCATATTCCGGTATGCAAACAGTCTCAAAAATTCCTGCGGATAGCAGTCTATTTGGGGAAAGATCTTCTCCATTTTCAATTCCAGGTATTACCGTTTGGCATAACCTCAGCCCCCAGGATCTTCACGAAGGTGATGCTGGAGCTGGTGGCGCATTTGAGAAGGAGAAACATCTTGATTGTCCCTTACCTAGATGACCTACTGATAGTAGGCGAGACAAGACAGTCCCTAGAGAACAATCTCTTAGTTACCTGTCAGACTCTGTATCTAGTTACTTAGTTACCTGTCAGACTCTGTAAATTGGGAAAAGTCAAAACCAGTCCCGTCCCAGGAAATAATTTTCTTGGGCCTCTCCCTAGACCCCACTCGTCAGAGGACGTCTCTTACAGAGCAAAAAGTGTCTGGAGTGGTAGAAAAAGTCACAAAGTTTCAAAGTCATCCGTCTTGTACGATACGAGAAGCTATGAAACTACTAGGGACCTTGACTTCTTGCATCCCTGCAGTAAAGTGAGCTCAGTTCCACTCTCGAACTCTGCAACATTGGGTATTGACCTGCTGGGACAGAAACCAGAATTCACTGGAACAAACAGTTCTGATTCCCTAAGCAGTAAACCAGTCTCTTTAGTGGTGGAAACAAGTAAATCACCTATGTCAGGGAATTCCATGGAATTCGGAGGAACAGGTGTTTGTCACAACAGACGCAAGTCCTTGGGGTTGGGGAGCGCATTGCTCTCATCTCTAATTCCAAGGGGCCTGGGCAGACCACCCAAAAACTTGGTCATCAAACCAGAAGGAATTGATGGCAGTTTGGGAGACAATAAAAGTTGCGAGTCAATACATAAGAGGAAAAGATGTTCAAATAAGATCCGACAATACAACAGTGGTGGCATACTTAAATCATCAAGGTGGAACAAGGAGCCAATGCCTGAGCCAGATAACAGAAAAAAAAAATCCTGGGCAGAAGAAAATATAAAATCCCTTTCATCAGTCCATTTAAAAGGAAGCTTAAATGTAAAAGCAGACTTCCTAAGCAGGGTCAAGATAAAACAAACAGAATGGAGTTTGAAGGAGCAAGTTTTTCGCCAAATAACAAAAAAGTGGGGGGTTCCCCAGATAGATCTCTTTGTGTCAGCCGCAAACACAAAGGTGAATCACTTTCTTTCCCTCAATCCAAAAGACGGAAATGAAGGGATAGATGCCTTATCAATAAAATGGGATTTTCATCTGGCTTACACCTTCCCCCCTTTGCAACTAATATCTCGAGTGATAAGAAAGATACGGCAAGACAGGGCTCACGTTATCCTGATAGCCCCCTTATGGCCCAAAAAATCATGGTTTCCACTGTTAAAGATCATGTCCATTCAAAGTCAGTGGATTCTTCCTTGGGATCAGGATTTGTTGTCGCAGGGACCAGTTCACCATCCCGAGGTGGAAAGGCTACATTTGGCAGCCTGGAACCTGAAAGGATGATTCTAAAAGCTAGAGGCCTGTCAGATTCTGTCATAAATTCTATGACGGCCAGTAGAAAGGAGATAACCTCAAAAATCAATGGTAAAGTGTGGAGAACTTTTAATACCTGGTGTATGAAAGAAAAAGTATCCCCTGAAAATTTTGCCGTTCTTTCAGTTCTAGGTTTTTTACAATCCGGGCTGGAGAAAGGTCTACGTCCCAATACTCTAAGGGTTCACGTGTCGGCTCTTAGTGCAGTTTTTTATGAGAAAATTGCCAATCATTCTTGGATTATCAGATTCCTAAAAGGGGAAGAGAGACTGAGACCATCGTTGAGATCCACGATTCCCCCCTGGGATCTCAATGTGGTTTTATCAGGCCTAATAGAAAGTCCTTTTGAACCCTTGTCAAATGTCTCAGTAAAATATATAACGCTAAAAACCCTGTTCTTAGTGGCAATTACGTCAGCTCGCAGGGTTAGGGAAATCCAGGCCCTAAAGATTAATGAGCCTTTCTGTGTCATTTCTTCAGATAGAATTACATTTAAATTGGATAACTCCTTCCTTCCCAAAGTTGTGTCTTATTTCCACAGGCAAGAAGAAATATTGGTTCTCTCGTTTTGTGACGACCCGAAAACAGAAGGAGAGGAAAGATTTCATAAATTGGATGTACGCAGAGCTGTTCTAATATATATAGAAGCTACGAAAACCTTCAGAAAGACGGACTCTTTATTTGTTCAGTTTATTGGTACAAATAAGGGGCAGAGAGCGACAAAAAATACTGTTTCCAGATGGATAAAAACGGCTATTTCAGAGTCATATAAAGCTCTAGGGAAATCACCTCCTGAAGCCTTTTACAGCCCATTCTACAAGATCAGTTTCTGCCTCCTGGGCAAAAATAGCTAACGCTTCACTAGAACAGATCTGTAGGGCGGCCACTTGGTCTAGCCCTAATACATTTATCAAACATTACAGAGTCCATGTTAAGGCAGGTCAAGATCTAGCCTTTGGGAGGAAAGTTCTTCAAGCTATAATCCCCCCCTAGTTGTTTAATATGTTATATTTCATGGTATGCCGTCATGGAGGATGAAAGGAAAAAACCGAATTACGTACCGGTAATTCCCTTTTCATGAATCCTCCATGACGGCATAGGGGTTTCCCACCGCAAAAAAAATAAAAATAAAAAAAAATATAAAAATATATACAGGTCCTTCTAAAAAAATTTGCATATTGTGATGAAGTTCATTATTTTCTGTAATGTACTGATAAACATTAGACTTTCATATATTTTAGATTCATTACACACAACTGAAGTAGTTCAAGCCTTTAATTGTTTTAATATTTGATGATTTTGTCATACAGCTCATGAAAACCCAAAATTCTACCCATAATTCTAAAAAAATTAGCATTTTTCATCCGACCAATAAAAGAAAAGTGTTTTTAATACAAAAAAAGTCAACCTTCAAATAATTATGTTCAGTTCTGCACTCAATACTTGGTCGGGAATCCTTTTGCAGAAATGACTGCTTCAATGCGGCGTGGCATGGAGGCAATCAGCCTGTGGCACTGCTGAGGTGTTATGGAGGCCCAGGAGGCTTCAATGCGGCGTGGCATGGAGGCAATCAGCCTGTGGCACTGCTGAGGTGTTATGGAGGCCCAGGATGCTTCGATAGCGGCCTTAAGCTCATCCAGAGTGTTGGGTCTTGCGTCTCTCAACTTTCTCTTCCCAATATCCCACAGATTCTCTATGGGGTTCAGGTCAGGAGAGTTGGCAGGCCAATTGAGCACAGTAATACCATGGTCAGTAAACCATTTACCAGTGGTTTTGGCACTGTGAGCAGGTGCCAGGTCGTGCTGAAAAATGAAATCTTCATCTCCATAAAGCTTTTCAGCAGATGGAAGCATGAAGTGCTCCAAAATCTCCTTATAGTGAACAGTGGACCAACACCAGCAGCTGACATGGCACCCCAGACCATCATTGACTGTGGGTTCTTGACACTGGACTTCAGGCATTTTGGCATTTCCCTCTTCCCAGTCTTCCTCCAGACTCTGGCACCTTGATTTCCGAATGACATGCAAAATTTGCTTTCATCCGAAAAAAGTACTTTGGACCACTGAGCAACAGTCCAGTGCTGCTTCTCTGTAGCCCAGGTGCTTCTGCCGCTGTTTCTGGTTCAAAAGTGGCTTGACCTGGGGAATGCGGCACCTGTAGCCCATTTCCTGCACACGCCTGTACACAGTGGCTCTGGATGTTTCTACTCCAGACTCAGTCCACTGCTTCCGCAGGTCCCCCAAGGTCTGGAATCGGTCCTTCTCCACAATCTTCCTCAGGGTCCGGTCACCTCTTCTCGTTGTGCAGCGTTTTCTGCCACACTTTTTCCTTCCCACAGACTTCCCACTGAGGTGCCTTGATACAGCGCTCTGGGAACAGCCTATTCCTTCAGACATGTCTTTCTGTGTCTTACCCTCTTGCTTGAGGGGTCAATGATGGCCTTCTGGACAGCAGTCAGGTCGGCAGTCTTACCCATGATTGCGGTTTGGAGTAATGAACCAGGCTGGGAGTTTTTAAAAGCCTCAGGAATCTTTTGCAGGTGTTTAGAGTTAATTAGTTGATTCAGATGATTAGGTTAATAGCTCGTTTAGAGAACCTTTTCATGATATGCTAATTTTTTTAGATAGGAATTTGGGGTTTTCATGAGCTGTATGCCAAAATCATCAATATTAAAACAATAAAAGGCTTGAACTACTTCAGTTGTGTGTAATGAATCTAAAATATATATAAAATATATTTTTTTTAGAAGGACCTGTATGTATATATAATATAGAAGTAGCGATGATAGGACTACACATAGGTGATGGTGTGTGTGATGGTGTGCAAAATAAAAAAAAAAGGAATAAATGAAAAGATTCGAAAGAACACTCACTAGGCTGTCGATTCAGAAAGACACTGAGGAGGAGCCAGAGGAGAGTCAAATTTATACTTCCTGTCCCTACCTGGTTGGAGGCGGGTCATCTCTCATGGTATGCCGTCATGGAGGATTCATGAAAAGGGAATTACCGGTACGTAATTTGGTTTTTTAAATGAGTGGAGCGGAGTCTATTGCAAACGCCGAAATATTTTTGTCTAATGCATTTGTCAAACCGTGCATACGAACAAACTAACCATCAAATAGGTTAACCCCTGCCCCACTGTCAAAAAACACAATTTTCCATCATTTTGGAGTTTAGCGCCACCTCGGCCAACAGGAGAGATTGGGTACTACCAGTAAAGGACAAAAGTAAGTTTTCTGGCTCCCCACCCACACCACCAATAGTAAGTTTGCGATTAAACTTTTTTTTCTGTTTTCACCTTGACGCTGAACGTACGGACATATATTCACAAAATGTCCCTTCTTTCCACAATAGAAACATACTCCCTTTATATGACCAAAGCTCTTGCCAGCAGTTCCAGAAGTATCTCCTCCTAACTGCATAGGCTCGTCACAAGGAGTAACCACAGGTGTCTCTCCACCATACGTGTCAAAGGAAGCTGCCACATTATTCGACAGTACGTCCTCAGGGTGAGGAACCCTAGATCTTTCTCTCACGCGTTCATAAAGAAGGGACATAACTTCTTCCAGTGACTCATAATTTTTCATGAAAGGCCAACGCGTCCTTCAGCCTCTCAGATAGCCCCTGACAGAATTGGCTACGGAGAGCAGGATCATCCCACTCCATATCTGTAGACCATCTCCTAAATTCAAAGCAATAGGTCTCAGTGGAGGGCTCTCGCCGCCGTAAACCACGTAATTTGGTCTTGGCCTTAGAGATCAGATCCGGCTCATCGTAAATAAGATCCATGGCTTTAAAAAATTCATGTGGAAGGACAGTGATCCGGTGGGCAGAGAAAAAGCCCAAGACTGGGTGTCGCCTTTAAGCAATGAAATGATCATACCCACATATTGACACTCATCCCCAGAAGAGTACAGACGGCAGCTTAAAGTACAATTTACACGAATCCCTGAACCAAATAAAATTGTTGCTACCCCCGGAAAATGTGTCCGGAAGGGCAACCTTAGGTTCAGGGCAGGCCTGGTATCCATCACCGAAACTAGCCGCCTGGGGTCTCTGGATCTGCAAGACGGTCACGCGGAGGTCAGCTACCTCCAAAGACATACCCTGCATCTGTTCGACCAGTACAGACATAGGATCCATAGCTGCACTGACCTGAACGAAATGGCGGTTTTGGCGGTTGATAATGTCACGAATACAGGGGAGGGACACAGAACTAGGCCTCAAGGGAGAGGGAAAAATTCACCTCCTAGGAAGCCCCTAAACCTGGCCCTGACTTCTGTCAGTATGTATAGACCCTGAAGGTGGGAAAAGACATACCCCGAAACCTAGATCCTAGGAGCCCTGAAATGCCCTAGGTAGTGGCAGGGAATGAGAATACTAGTTCCTTCCCAGGTGAACGAACCAGTGTCTCCCTGAAGCCTAGTAACAACAAGCACAGGGGAACGACCAAATACAAAAAAGCAGTACAACTTATCTTATAGAAAATGGATGAGCAGGAACACAGGAAAGGTCCACACACCAATTCTTCCAAATCCAAGCAGAGAATATCAACCGCATGGTATGAAGTGTGAGACCAAACCAAGTAGGGAAAGCAGTAATGACCACAAGCTGCACCTGATAAGAGGTGTGGTCATTACCAAACCACAACACTGATAATCAAGAGACTGTCAGGTAACCTCACGTGCAGTCAGTCTCTCTGATCTTCTAACCTCTGTCACAGAAGGTTCCGTGACAGTAGTAGAGATCAGAAAATTGGTCCACACCAATCCATTTGATCATCAAACATACTTCTTGGTCCCTCTCCGTGATACAAATCAATTCACTCATCTTTGCCCAGTAATATTATTTTACAAATTGTCTGTCCCCAAAGAAGGGATGAAAGCCGAGTCTCTGGATGGAACACCAGCTCCAGGCCTGGGATTTCTATGTGGGGTGACTGGATTAGTTTGGGTTTTTTGAGAAAGTTGGTGAGCAGAACATTGCTTTTTTGGCCCCGATCACTAAACCTAGAAGTTAAGGAGCTAGAGACAGATCTACAGGAGGACGTGTATTCAGTCACTGTGTGATTGTGTCTCCACAGATGGATCCAGGAGGAGAAATCCCTCTGAGAGATGTCCACATCCTCTGTATTCCCAGGACTGTCCAGAGGAGAAGGTCCCAGAGAACCATCAGGTAGATGGAGCTGAAGCCTCACCAACATCTGACCTGGAAGGGATTGAACCAAAGATAACTTTATTTTTTTTTGTTTAGGATGAAAATCTGATTGATATTAAAGTTGCGGTAATAGATGATGAAGAAGAGGAGATGGATATTTGGGGTGATCGTCAGTGTAAGGGGAGGGCTGTTATGTCAGGTTCACCTGGATACTACTCACAGCATCTCATCATCACATGTAATCAATCTATTCTGTTACTGTGTTTCCTACAGATGGATTCATAGAAAGAAATCCCCCCGAGAGATGTCCCCATTCTCTGTATTTCCAGGACTGTCCAGAGGAGAAGCTCCCAGGGAACCATCAGGTATAAACATCTATATAGAGGGGTCTGCAGTCATAGAGGGGTCATAGATTGTAGGGGGGTTTCTTATGTGGATCTGTTAGATTTCCCACCTGTCTGCTGTATTGTCCTGAATTGTTACAGATGACAAATCAGGGGGAAGATGTGACTGATATTAAAGTGGAGGATGAAGTAGAGCGGATGATGGGCGATCCCCAGTGTAAGAGTGAGGTGGAGGAGAACATTTCAGTCCATGTGATCACAGGTATGGAATAATGAATGTAGAAAGTGAATTGGGAGGTTTCTTCAAGTGAGGCTCCACCTTAGAGCTCCATTAAAGTAGCACTCCGGGCATTGACCCCTGTGTTATATACAGGAGCGGAGGGAGTTGAGCAGAGCTCCATCCACTATACAGTGACAGGGCTGTGTAAGGCACCACTACACCTGAACAGCTGATCAGTGGAGGTGCGGGGTGTTAGACCCATATGGATCAGCTATCCTAAGCATAGGCCATCATTTAATAAAAGATAGCAGCCTCTTTCATTCTTAAGAAGGGTAAGGAGGAATGGCATGCCGAGAAATATTGTCCCGTATTCTTATAGGGAACCCGTCACAGACTTTATGTTGCCGTCCTTGAGGGCAGCATAAACTAGTGACAGACGCTGATTTTAGAGTTGTTTCAATCATGATCTAAAAGTAAGTGGGGTAAGTTTAAGGGTTTGGATATCTGGAGTTGAGGGGGGGTAAAATCGCTCTTTATGTGGCAGATATCTTGATATATAAAGAACACTATAAAAACTGCCCCATTTATAATTCAGAGGATGGAGGGCTGTGGTTGATTCTCTGGATAGAGTATTAATTGGTCCAAATCAGACTCACAATTTTAGTTTGAGTTGACAATACCTGCCCTCAGTTACAGACTCCTTTCAGTAATTAGTTATTCAGATATCCGGAAGTTTTACCGAATTTTGATTACATAATAAGGGCATTAAATTGAGCACAACATTGTTATGTAGGTTCTAATAACGAAAGCTAGAAGTGAAGGAGCCGAGAGACGTGTCTGATCTATAGACAGATCTACAGGAGGCCATGTATTCAGTCATTGTGTGCTTGTGTCTCTCATAGGTGAGCATATTAGGAGAAATCAACCAGAGAGATATCCCAGTCCTCTTTGTTCGATGGACTACACAGAGGGAGATCCTTATTTTATTACTGACACCCAACTTGGGCATCATCACAGAGATCATACAAGGGAGAATACATATTCATGTTCAGAATGCAAGAAGTGTTTTACAAAGAAATCAAGTCTTGTTCGACATGAGAGAATTCACACAGGAGAAAAGCCGTATTCATGCTCACTATGCGGGAAATGTTTTACAAATAAATCAAGCCTTGTTATACATGAGAAGATTCACAAAGGGGAGAGGCCATTTTCATGTTCAGAATGCATGAAATGTTTCATAAATAAATCTGATCTTGTCATACATCAGAGAATCCACACAGGAGAGAAACCATATCCATGTTCAGAATGTGAGAAATGTTTTATTACTAAAGCCAAACTTAGGGATCATCAGAGAATTCACACAGGAGAGAAGCCATTTACATGTTCCAAATGTGGGAAATGTTTTATTAAGAAATCAGTTCTTGTTATTCA